>NC_034197.2:18896554-19014054 GCF_002021735.2 Oncorhynchus kisutch
TATGTAACAGCAGTCCTTCATTTATTTTTAGGGGCGGCAGGTAGCCTAGTGGTTGGAGTGTGGGGCCAGTAACCGGAATCTGACAAGGTTCAAATCTGTCCTTCTGCCCCTGAACAAGGCAGTTAACCCACTGTTCCCCGGTAGGCCGTCATTGTAAATAAGAATTTGTTCTTAACTGACTTGCCTAGTTAAATAAATGTTACATTTATGAAGCACCATCGTAATACCTGCAATGTCAGTTGTATTATATCTTCATGTCTTGGATTGTCTTTTATCAATGCACTTTCATAATAGTATGACTTTTTTCCTTGACTTGTTCAAATCCATCGTCTTGGCACTGCATTATTAAGAACATGCCTTCTACCAACTCTCTAAGTGAGTGGGATCGTTTTCCATTTAAAAGTCATTCTACCAACTCTCTGAGTGAGTGGGATCGTTTTCCATTTAAAAGTCATTCTACCAACTCTCTAAGTGAGTGGGATCGTTGTCCATTTAAAAGTCATTCTGCCAACTCTGAGTGGGATCATTTTCCATTTAAAAGTCATTCTACCAACTCTGAGTGGGATTGTTTTCCATTTAAAAGTAATTCTACCAACTCTGAGTGGGATCGTTTTCCATTTAAAAGTAATTCTACCAACTCTCTGAGTGGGATCGTTTTCCATTTAAATGTAATTCTACCAACGCTCTAAGTGAGTGGGTTCGTATTTCATTTAAAAGTAATTCTTCCAACTCTCTAAGTGAGTGGGATCGTTTTCCATTTAAAAGTAATTTTACCAACTCTGAGTGGGATCGTTTTCCATTTAAAAGTCATTCTACCAACTCTCTGAGTGAGTGAGATCGTTTTCCATTTAAAAGTCATTCTGCTAACTCTGAGTGGGATCGTTTTCCATTTAAAAGTTATTCTACCAACTCTCTGAGTGAGTGGGATTGTTTTCCATTTAAAAGTCATTCTGCTAACTCTGAGTGGGATCGTTTTCCATTTAAAAGTCATTCTGCCAACTCTGAGTGGGATTGATTTCCATTTAAAAGTCATTCTGCCAACTCAGAGTGGGATCGTTTTCCATTTAAAAGTTATTCTACCAACTCTCTGAGTGAGTGGGATTGTTTTCCATTTAAAAGTCATTCTGCCAACTCTGAGTGGGATCGTTTTCCATTTAAAAGTCATTCTACCAACTCTGAGGGGGATCGATTTCCATTTAAAAGTCATTCTACCAACTCTCTAAGTGAGTGGGATCGTTTTCCATTTAAAAGTTATTCTGCCAACTCTCTAAGTGAGTGGGATCGTTTTCCATTTAAAAGTCATTCTACCAACTCTGAATGGGATCGTTTTCCATTTAAAAGTCATTCTACCAACTCTGAGTGGGATCGTTTTCCATTTAAAAGTTATTCTGCTAACTCTTTAAGTGAGTGGGATCGTTTTCCATTTAAAAGTCATTCTACCAACTCTCTAAGTGAGTGGGATCGTTTTCCATTTAAAAGTCATTCTACCAACTCTGAGTGGGATCGTTTTCCATTTAAAAGTCATTCTGCCAACTCTCTGAGTGAGTGGGATCGTATTCCATTTAAAAGTAATTCTGCCATCTCTGAGTGGGATAATTTTCCATTTAAAAGTCATTTTACCAACTCTGAGTGGGATCGTTTTCCATTTAAAAGTCATTTTACCAACTCTCTGAGTGAGTGAGATCGTTTTCCATTTAAAAGTTATTCTACCAACTCTCTAAGTGAGTGGGATCGTTTTCCATTTAAAAGTCATTCTACCAACTCTCTAAGTGAGTGGGATCGTTTTCCATTTAAAAGTCATTTTACCAACTCTGAGTGGGATCGTTTTCCATTTAAAAGTCATTTTACCAACTCTCTGAGTGAGTGGGATCGTTTTCCATTTAAACGTTTTCTGCCAACTCTCTAAGTAAGTGGGATCGTTTTACATTTAAAAGTCATTCTACCAACTCTGAGTGGGATCGTTTTCCATTTAAAAGTTATTCTGCCAACTCTGAGTGGGATTGTTTTCCATTTGAAAGTTATTCTACCCACTCTGAGTGGGATCATTTTCCATTTAAAAGTCATTCTACCAACTCTGAGTGGGATCGTTTTCCATTTTAAAGTTATTCTACCAACTCTGAGTGGGATCGTTTTCAATTTAAAAGTCATTCTACCAACTCTCTAAGTAAGTGGGATCGTTTTCCATTTAAAAGTCATTATACCAACTCTGAGTGGGATCGTTTTCCATTTGAAAGTTATTCTACCAACTCTGAGTGGGATCGTTTTCCATTTAAAAGTCATTCTGCCAACTCTGAGTGGGATCGTTTTCCATTTAAAAGTTATTCTACCAACTCTCTGAGTGAGTGGGATTGTTTTCCATTTAAAAGTCATTCTGCCAACTCTGAGTGGGATCGTTTTCCATTTAAAAGTCATTCTACCAACTCTGAGGGGGATCGATTTCCATTTAAAAGTCATTCTACCAACTCTCTAAGTGAGTGGGATCGTTTTCCATTTAAAAGTTATTCTGCCAACTCTCTAAGTGAGTGGGATCGTTTTCCATTTAAAAGTCATTCTACCAACTCTGAATGGGATCGTTTTCCATTTAAAAGTCATTCTACCAACTCTGAGTGGGATCGTTTTCCATTTAAAAGTTATTCTGCTAACTCTTTAAGTGAGTGGGATCGTTTTCCATTTAAAAGTCATTCTACCAACTCTGAGTGGGATCGTTTTCCATTTAAAAGTCATTCTGCCAACTCTCTGAGTGAGTGGGATCGTATTCCATTTAAAAGTAATTCTGCCATCTCTGAGTGGGATAATTTTCCATTTAAAAGTCATTTTACCAACTCTGAGTGGGATCGTTTTCCATTTAAAAGTCATTTTACCAACTCTCTGAGTGAGTGGGATCGTTTTCCATTTAAAAGTTATTCTACCAACTCTCTAAGTGAGTGGGATCGTTTTCCATTTAAAAGTCATTATACCAACTCTCTAAGTGAGTGGGATCGTTTTCCATTTAAAAGTCATTTTACCAACTCTGAGTGGGATCGTTTTCCATTTAAAAGTCATTTTACCAACTCTCTGAGTGAGTGGGATCGTTTTCCATTTAAACGTTTTCTGCCAACTCTCTAAGTAAGTGGGATCGTTTTACATTTAAAAGTCATTCTACCAACTCTGAGTGGGATCGTTTTCCATTTAAAAGTTATTCTGCCAACTCTGAGTGGGATTGTTTTCCATTTGAAAGTTATTCTACCAACTCTGAGTGGGATCATTTTCCATTTAAAAGTCATTCTACCAACTCTGAGTGGGATCGTTTTCCATTTGAAAGTTATTCTACCAACTCTGAGTGGGATCGTTTTCCATTTAAAAGTCATTCTACCAACTCTGAGTGGGATCGTTTTCCATTTTAAAGTTATTCTACCAACTCTGAGTGGGATCGTTTTCAATTTAAAAGTCATTCTACCAACTCTGAGTGGGATCGTTTTCCATTTTAAAGTTATTCTACCAACTCTGAGTGGGATCGTTTTCAATTTAAAAGTCATTCTACCAACTCTCTAAGTAAGTGGGATCGTTTTCCATTTAAAAGTCATTATACCAACTCTGAGTGGGATCGTTTTCCATTTGAAAGTTATTCTACCAACTCTGAGTGGGATCGTTTTCCATTTAAAAGTCATTCTACCAAGTCTCTAAGTAAGTGGGATCATTTTCCATTTAAAAGTCATTATACCAACTCTGAGTGGGATCGTTTTCCATTTAAAAGTCATTCTACCAACTCTGAGTGGGATCGTTTTCCATTTAAAAGTCATTATACCAACTCTGAGTGGGATCGTTTTCCATTTAAAAGTAATTCTGCCAACTCTGAGTGGGATCGTTTTCCATTTAAAAGTCATTATACCAACTCTGAGTGGGATTGTTTTCCATTTAAAAGTCATTCTACCAACTCTCTAAGTGAGTGGGATCGTTTTCCATTTAAAAGTTATTCTGCCAACACTCTAAGTGAGTGGGATCGTTTTCCATTTAAAAGTCATTCTACCAACTCTGAGTGGGATCGTTTTCCATTTAAAAGTCATTTGACCAACTCTGAGTGGGATCGTTTTCCATTTAAAAGTCATTCTACCAACTCTGAGTGGGATCGCTTTCCATTTAAAAGTTATTCTACCAACTCTGAGTGGGATCGTTTTCCATTTAAAAGTTATTCTACCAACTCTCTAACTAAGTGGGATCGTTTTCCATTTAAAAGTAATTCTGCCAACTCTGAGTGGGATTGTTTTCCATTTGAAAGTTATTCTACCAACTCTGAGTGGGATCATTTTCCATTTAAAAGTCATTCTACCAACTCTGAGTGGGATCGTTTTCCATTTGAAAGTTATTCTACCAACTCTGAGTGGGATCGTTTTCCATTTAAAAGTCATTCTGCCAACTCTGAGTGGGATCGTTTTCCATTTAAAAGTTATTCTACCAACTCTCTGAGTGAGTGGGATTGTTTTCCATTTAAAAGTCATTCTGCCAACTCTGAGTGGGATCGTTTTCCATTTAAAAGTCATTCTACCAACTCTGAGGGGGATCGATTTCCATTTAAAAGTCATTCTACCAACTCTCTAAGTGAGTGGGATCGTTTTCCATTTAAAAGTTATTCTGCCAACTCTCTAAGTGAGTGGGATCGTTTTCCATTTAAAAGTCATTCTACCAACTCTGAATGGGATCGTTTTCCATTTAAAAGTCATTCTACCAACTCTGAGTGGGATCGTTTTCCATTTAAAAGTTATTCTGCTAACTCTTTAAGTGAGTGGGATCGTTTTCCATTTAAAAGTCATTCTACCAACTCTCTAAGTGAGTGGGATCGTTTTCCATTTAAAAGTCATTCTACCAACTCTGAGTGGGATCGTTTTCCATTTAAAAGTCATTCTGCCAACTCTCTGAGTGAGTGGGATCGTATTCCATTTAAAAGTAATTCTGCCATCTCTGAGTGGGATAATTTTCCATTTAAAAGTCATTTTACCAACTCTGAGTGGGATCGTTTTCCATTTAAAAGTCATTTTACCAACTCTCTGAGTGAGTGGGATCGTTTTCCATTTAAAAGTTATTCTACCAACTCTCTAAGTGAGTGGGATCGTTTTCCATTTAAAAGTCATTCTACCAACTCTCTAAGTGAGTGGGATCGTTTTCCATTTAAAAGTCATTTTACCAACTCTGAGTGGGATCGTTTTCCATTTAAAAGTTATTCTGCTAACTCTTTAAGTGAGTGGGATCGTTTTCCATTTAAAAGTCATTCTACCAACTCTGAGTGGGATCGTTTTCCATTTAAAAGTCATTCTGCCAACTCTCTGAGTGAGTGGGATCGTATTCCATTTAAAAGTAATTCTGCCATCTCTGAGTGGGATAATTTTCCATTTAAAAGTCATTTTACCAACTCTGAGTGGGATCGTTTTCCATTTAAAAGTCATTTTACCAACTCTCTGAGTGAGTGGGATCGTTTTCCATTTAAAAGTTATTCTACCAACTCTCTAAGTGAGTGGGATCGTTTTCCATTTAAAAGTCATTATACCAACTCTCTAAGTGAGTGGGATCGTTTTCCATTTAAAAGTCATTTTACCAACTCTGAGTGGGATCGTTTTCCATTTAAAAGTCATTTTACCAACTCTCTGAGTGAGTGGGATCGTTTTCCATTTAAACGTTTTCTGCCAACTCTCTAAGTAAGTGGGATCGTTTTACATTTAAAAGTCATTCTACCAACTCTGAGTGGGATCGTTTTCCATTTAAAAGTTATTCTGCCAACTCTGAGTGGGATTGTTTTCCATTTGAAAGTTATTCTACCAACTCTGAGTGGGATCATTTTCCATTTAAAAGTCATTCTACCAACTCTGAGTGGGATCGTTTTCCATTTGAAAGTTATTCTACCAACTCTGAGTGGGATCGTTTTCCATTTAAAAGTCATTCTACCAACTCTGAGTGGGATCGTTTTCCATTTTAAAGTTATTCTACCAACTCTGAGTGGGATCGTTTTCAATTTAAAAGTCATTCTACCAACTCTGAGTGGGATCGTTTTCCATTTTAAAGTTATTCTACCAACTCTGAGTGGGATCGTTTTCAATTTAAAAGTCATTCTACCAACTCTCTAAGTAAGTGGGATCGTTTTCCATTTAAAAGTCATTATACCAACTCTGAGTGGGATCGTTTTCCATTTGAAAGTTATTCTACCAACTCTGAGTGGGATCGTTTTCCATTTAAAAGTCATTCTACCAAGTCTCTAAGTAAGTGGGATCATTTTCCATTTAAAAGTCATTATACCAACTCTGAGTGGGATCGTTTTCCATTTAAAAGTCATTCTACCAACTCTGAGTGGGATCGTTTTCCATTTAAAAGTCATTATACCAACTCTGAGTGGGATCGTTTTCCATTTAAAAGTAATTCTGCCAACTCTGAGTGGGATCGTTTTCCATTTAAAAGTCATTATACCAACTCTGAGTGGGATTGTTTTCCATTTAAAAGTCATTCTACCAACTCTCTAAGTGAGTGGGATCGTTTTCCATTTAAAAGTTATTCTGCCAACACTCTAAGTGAGTGGGATCGTTTTCCATTTAAAAGTCATTCTACCAACTCTGAGTGGGATCGTTTTCCATTTAAAAGTCATTTGACCAACTCTGAGTGGGATCGTTTTCCATTTAAAAGTCATTCTACCAACTCTGAGTGGGATCGCTTTCCATTTAAAAGTTATTCTACCAACTCTGAGTGGGATCGTTTTCCATTTAAAAGTTATTCTACCAACTCTCTAACTAAGTGGGATCGTTTTCCATTTAAAAGTAATTCTGCCAACTCTGAGTGGGATTGTTTTCCATTTGAAAGTTATTCTACCAACTCTGAGTGGGATCATTTTCCATTTAAAAGTCATTCTACCAACTCTGAGTGGGATCGTTTTCCATTTGAAAGTTATTCTACCAACTCTGAGTGGGATCGTTTTCCATTTAAAAGTCATTCTGCCAACTCTGAGTGGGATCGTTTTCCATTTAAAAGTTATTCTACCAACTCTCTGAGTGAGTGGGATTGTTTTCCATTTAAAAGTCATTCTGCCAACTCTGAGTGGGATCGTTTTCCATTTAAAAGTCATTCTACCAACTCTGAGGGGGATCGATTTCCATTTAAAAGTCATTCTACCAACTCTCTAAGTGAGTGGGATCGTTTTCCATTTAAAAGTTATTCTGCCAACTCTCTAAGTGAGTGGGATCGTTTTCCATTTAAAAGTCATTCTACCAACTCTGAATGGGATCGTTTTCCATTTAAAAGTCATTCTACCAACTCTGAGTGGGATCGTTTTCCATTTAAAAGTTATTCTGCTAACTCTTTAAGTGAGTGGGATCGTTTTCCATTTAAAAGTCATTCTACCAACTCTCTAAGTGAGTGGGATCGTTTTCCATTTAAAAGTCATTCTACCAACTCTGAGTGGGATCGTTTTCCATTTAAAAGTCATTCTGCCAACTCTCTGAGTGAGTGGGATCGTATTCCATTTAAAAGTAATTCTGCCATCTCTGAGTGGGATAATTTTCCATTTAAAAGTCATTTTACCAACTCTGAGTGGGATCGTTTTCCATTTAAAAGTCATTTTACCAACTCTCTGAGTGAGTGGGATCGTTTTCCATTTAAAAGTTATTCTACCAACTCTCTAAGTGAGTGGGATCGTTTTCCATTTAAAAGTCATTCTACCAACTCTCTAAGTGAGTGGGATCGTTTTCCATTTAAAAGTCATTTTACCAACTCTGAGTGGGATCGTTTTCCATTTAAAAGTCATTTTACCAACTCTCTGAGTGAGTGGGATCGTTTTCCATTTAAACGTTTTCTGCCAACTCTCTAAGTAAGTGGGATCGTTTTACATTTAAAAGTCATTCTACCAACTCTGAGTGGGATCGTTTTCCATTTGAGAGTTATTCTACCAACTCTGAGTGGGATCGTTTTCCATTTAAAAGTCATTCTACCAACTCTGAGTGGGATCGTTTTCCATTTTAAAGTTATTCTACCAACTCTGAGTGGGATCGTTTTCAATTTAAAAGTCATTCTACCAACTCTGAGTGGGATCGTTTTCCATTTTAAAGTTATTCTACCAACTCTGAGTGGGATCGTTTTCAATTTAAAAGTCATTCTACCAACTCTCTAAGTAAGTGGGATCGTTTTCCATTTAAAAGTCATTATACCAACTCTGAGTGGGATCGTTTTCCATTTGAAAGTTATTCTACCAACTCTGAGTGGGATCGTTTTCCATTTAAAAGTCATTCTACCAAGTCTCTAAGTAAGTGGGATCGTTTTCCATTTAAAAGTCATTCTACCAACTCTGAGTGGGATCATTTTCCATTTAAAAGTCATTCTACCAACTCTGAGTGGGATCGTTTTTCATTTAAAAGTTATTCTGCTAACTCTCTAAGTAAGTGGGATCATTTTCCATTTAAAAGTCATTATACCAACTCTGAGTGGGATCGTTTTCCATTTAAAAGTCATTCTACCAACTCTGAGTGGGATCGTTTTCCATTTAAAAGTCATTATACCAACTCTGAGTGGGATCGTTTTCCATTTAAAAGTAATTCTGCCAACTCTGAGTGGGATCGTTTTCCATTTAAAAGTCATTATACCAACTCTGAGTGGGATTGTTTTCCATTTAAAAGTCATTCTACCAACTCTCTAAGTGAGTGGGATCGTTTTCCATTTAAAAGTTATTCTGCCAACACTCTAAGTGAGTGGGATCGTTTTCCATTTAAAAGTCATTCTACCAACTCTGAGTGGGATCGTTTTCCATTTAAAAGTCATTTGACCAACTCTGAGTGGGATCGTTTTCCATTTAAAAGTCATTCTACCAACTCTGAGTGGGATCGCTTTCCATTTAAAAGTTATTCTACCAACTCTGAGTGGGATCGTTTTCCATTTAAAAGTTATTCTACCAACTCTCTAACTAAGTGGGATCGTTTTCCATTTAAAAGTAATTCTGCCAACTCTGAGTGGGATTGTTTTCCATTTGAAAGTTATTCTACCAACTCTGAGTGGGATCATTTTCCATTTAAAAGTCATTCTACCAACTCTGAGTGGGATCGTTTTCCATTTGAAAGTTATTCTACCAACTCTGAGTGGGATCGTTTTCCATTTAAAAGTCATTCTACCAACTCTGAGTGGGATCGTTTTCCATTTTAAAGTTATTCTACCAACTCTGAGTGGGATCGTTTTCCATTTAAAAGTCATTCTACCAACTCTCTAAGTAAGTGGGATCGTTTTCCATTTAAAAGTCATTCTACCAACTCTGAGTGGGATCGTTTTCCATTTAAAAGTCATTCTACCAACTCTGAGTGGGATCATTTTCCATTTAAAAGTAATTCTACCAACTCTGAGTGGGATCGTTTTCCATTTAAAAGTCATTTTACCAACTCTCTAAGTGAGTCGGATTGTTTTCCATTTAAAAGTCATTCTACCAACTCTGAGTGGGATCGTTTTCCATTTAAAAGTCATTTTACCAACTCTGAGTGGGATCGTTTTCCATTTAAAAGTTATTCTACCAACTCTCTAAGTGAGTGGGATCGTTTTCCATTTAAAAGTTATTCTGCCAACTCTCTAAGTGAGTGGGATCGTTTTCCATTTAAAAGTCATTCTACCAACTCTGAGTGGGATCGTTTTCCATTTAAAAGTCATTTTACCAACTCTGAGTGGGATCGTTTTCCATTTAAAAGTCATTCTACCAACTCTGAGTGGGATCGTTTTCCATTTAAAAGTTATTCTACCAACTCTGAGTGGGATCGTTTTCCATTTAAAAGTCATTCTACCAACTCTGAGGGGGATCGATTTCCATTTAAAAGTCATTCTACCAACTCTCTAAGTGAGTGGGATCGTTTTCCATTTAAAAGTCATTTTACCAACTCTCTAAGTGAGTCGGATTGTTTTCCATTTAAAAGTCATTCTACCAACTCTGAGTGGGATCGTTTTCCATTTAAAAGTCATTCTACCAACTCTGAGTGGGATCGTTTTCCATTTTAAAGTTATTCTACCAACTCTGAGTGGGATCGTTTTCCATTTAAAAGTCATTCTACCAACTCTCTAAGTAAGTGGGATCGTTTTCCATTTAAAAGTCATTCTACCAACTCTGAGTGGGATCGTTTTCCATTTAAAAGTCATTCTACCAACTCTGAGTGGGATCATTTTCCATTTAAAAGTAATTCTACCAACTCTGAGTGGGATCGTTTTCCATTTAAAAGTCATTTTACCAACTCTCTAAGTGAGTCGGATTGTTTTCCATTTAAAAGTCATTCTACCAACTCTGAGTGGGATCGTTTTCCATTTAAAAGTCATTTTACCAACTCTGAGTGGGATCGTTTTCCATTTAAAAGTTATTCTACCAACTCTCTAAGTGAGTGGGATCGTTTTCCATTTAAAAGTTATTCTGCCAACTCTCTAAGTGAGTGGGATCGTTTTCCATTTAAAAGTCATTCTACCAACTCTGAGTGGGATCGTTTTCCATTTAAAAGTCATTTTACCAACTCTGAGTGGGATCGTTTTCCATTTAAAAGTCATTCTACCAACTCTGAGTGGGATCGTTTTCCATTTAAAAGTTATTCTACCAACTCTGAGTGGGATCGTTTTCCATTTAAAAGTCATTCTACCAACTCTGAGGGGGATCGATTTCCATTTAAAAGTCATTCTACCAACTCTCTAAGTGAGTGGGATCGTTTTCCATTTAAAAGTTATTCTGCCAACTCTCTAAGTGAGTGGGATCGTTTTCCATTTAAAAGTAATTCTACCAACTCTGAGTGGGATCGTTTTCCATTTAAAAGTCATTTTACCAACTCTGAGTGGGATCGTTTTCCATTTAAAAGTCATTCTACCAACTCTGAGTGGGATCGTTTTCCATTTAAAAGTTATTCTACCAACTCTGAGTGGGATCGTTTTCCATTTAAAAGTCATTCTACCAACTCTGAGGGGGATCGATTTCCATTTAAAAGTCATTCTACCAACTCTCTAAGTGAGTGGGATCGTTTTCCATTTAAAAGTTATTCTGCCAACTCTCTAAGTGAGTGGGATCGTTTTCCATTTAAAAGTCATTCTACCAACTCTGAATGGGATCGTTTTCCATTTAAAAGTCATTCTACCAACTCTGAGTGGGATCGTTTTCCATTTAAAAGTTATTCTGCTAACTCTTTAAGTGAGTGGGATCGTTTTCCATTTAAAAGTCATTCTACCAACTCTCTAAGTGAGTGGGATCGTTTTCCATTTAAAAGTCATTCTACCAACTCTGAGTGGGATCGTTTTCCATTTAAAAGTCATTCTGCCAACTCTCTGAGTGAGTGGGATCATATTCCATTTAAAAGTAATTCTACCATCTCTGAGTGGGATAATTTTCCATTTAAAAGTCATTTTACCAACTCTGAGTGGGATCGTTTTCCATTTAAAAGTCATTTTACCAACTCTCTGAGTGAGTGGGATCGTTTTCCATTTAAAAGTTATTCTACCAACTCTCTAAGTGAGTGGGATCGTTTTCCATTTAAAAGTCATTCTACCAACTCTCTAAGTGAGTGGGATCGTTTTCCATTTAAAAGTCATTTTACCAACTCTCTGAGTGAGTGGGATCGTTTTCCATTTAAAAGTTATTCTACCAACTCTCTAAGTGAGTGGGATCGTTTTCCATTTAAAAGTCATTCTACCAACTCTCTAAGTGAGTGGGATCGTTTTCCATTTAAAAGTCATTTTACCAACTCTCTGAGTGAGTGGGATCTTTTTCCATTTAAACGTTTTCTGCCAACTCTCTAAGTAAGTGGGATCGTTTTCCATTTAAAAGTCATTCTACCAACTCTGAGTGGGATCGTTTTCCATTTAAAAGTTATTCTGCCAACTCTGAGGGGGATTGTTTTCCATTTGAAAGTTATTCTACCAACTCTTGAGTGGGATCATTTTCCATTTAAAAGTCATTCTACCAACTCTGAGTGGGATCGTTTTCCAATTGAAAGTTATTCTACCAACTCTGAGTGGGATCGTTTTCCATTTAAAAGTCATTCTACCAACTCTGAGTGGGATCGTTTTCCATTTAAAAGTCATTATACCAATTCTGAGTTGGATCATTTTCCATTTAAAAGTCATTATACCAACTCTGAGTTGGATCATTTTCCATTTAAAAGTCATTCTACCAACTCTGAGTGGGATCGTTTTCCATTTAAAAGTCATTATACCAACTCTGAGTGGGATCGTTTTCCATTTGAAAGTTATTCTACCAACTCTGAGTGGGATCGTTTTCCATTTAAAAGTCATTCTACCAAGTCTCTAAGTAAGTGGGATCGTTTTCCATTTAAAAGTCATTCTACCAACTCTGAGTGGGATCATTTTCAATTTAAAAGTAATTCTACCAACTCTGAGTGGGATCGTTTTCCATTTAAAAGTTATTCTGCTAACTCTCTAAGTAAGTGGGATCGTTTTCCATTTAAAAGTCATTATACCAACTCTGAGTTGGATCATTTTCCATTTAAAAGTCATTATACCAACTCTGAGTGGGATCGTTTTCCATTTAAAAGTCATTCTACCAACTCTGAGTGGGATCGTTTTCCATTTAAAAGTCATTATACCAACTCTGAGTGGGATCGTTTTCCATTTAAAAGTCATTATACCAACTCTGAGTGGGATCGTTTTCCATTTAAAAGTAATTCTGCCAACTCTGAGTGGGATCGTTTTCCATTTAAAAGTCATTATACCAACTCTGAGTGGGATCGTTTTCCATTTAAACGTCATTCTACCAACTCTCTAAGTGAGTGGGATCGTTTTCCATTTAAAAGTTATTCTGCCAACTCTCTAAGTGAGTGGGATCGTTTTCCATTTAAAAGTCATTCTACCAACTCTGAATGGGATCGTTTTCCATTTAAAAGTCATTCTACCAACTCTGAGTGGGATCGTTTTCCATTTAAAAGTTATTCTGCTAACTCTTTAAGTGAGTGGGATCGTTTTCCATTTAAAAGTCATTCTACCAACTCTCTAAGTGAGTGGGATCGTTTTCCATTTAAAAGTCATTCTACCAACTCTGAGTGGGATCGTTTTCCATTTAAAAGTCATTCTGCCAACTCTCTGAGTGAGTGGGATCATATTCCATTTAAAAGTAATTCTACCATCTCTGAGTGGGATAATTTTCCATTTAAAAGTCATTTTACCAACTCTGAGTGGGATCGTTTTCCATTTAAAAGTCATTTTACCAACTCTCTGAGTGAGTGGGATCGTTTTCCATTTAAAAGTTATTCTACCAACTCTCTAAGTGAGTGGGATCGTTTTCCATTTAAAAGTCATTCTACCAACTCTCTAAGTGAGTGGGATCGTTTTCCATTTAAAAGTCATTTTACCAACTCTCTGAGTGAGTGGGATCGTTTTCCATTTAAACGTTTTCTGCCAACTCTCTAAGTAAGTGGGATCGTTTTCCATTTAAAAGTCATTCTACCAACTCTGAGTGGGATCGTTTTCCATTTAAAAGTTATTCTGCCAACTCTGAGGGGGATTGTTTTCCATTTGAAAGTTATTCTACCAACTCTGAGTGGGATCATTTTCCATTTAAAAGTCATTCTACCAACTCTGAGTGGGATCGTTTTCCAATTGAAAGTTATTCTACCAACTCTGAGTGGGATCGTTTTCCATTTAAAAGTCATTATACCAACTCTGAGTTGGATCATTTTCCATTTAAAAGTCATTATACCAACTCTGAGTTGGATCATTTTCCATTTAAAAGTCATTCTACCAACTCTGAGTGGGATCGTTTTCCATTTAAAAGTCATTATACCAACTCTGAGTGGGATCGTTTTCCATTTGAAAGTTATTCTACCAACTCTGAGTGGGATCGTTTTCCATTTAAAAGTCATTCTACCAAGTCTCTAAGTAAGTGGGATCGTTTTCCATTTAAAAGTCATTCTACCAACTCTGAGTGGGATCATTTTCCATTTAAAAGTAATTCTACCAACTCTGAGTGGGATCGTTTTCCATTTAAAAGTTATTCTGCTAACTCTCTAAGTAAGTGGGATCGTTTTCCATTTAAAAGTCATTATACCAACTCTGAGTTGGATCATTTTCCATTTAAAAGTCATTATACCAACTCTGAGTTGGATCATTTTCCATTTAAAAGTCATTCTACCAACTCTGAGTGGGATCGTTTTCCATTTAAAAGTCATTATACCAACTCTGAGTGGGATCGTTTTCCATTTGAAAGTTATTCTACCAACTCTGAGTGGGATCGTTTTCCATTTAAAAGTCATTCTACCAAGTCTCTAAGTAAGTGGGATCGTTTTCCATTTAAAAGTCATTCTACCAACTCTGAGTGGGATCGTTTTCCATTTAAAAGTCATTCTACCAAGTCTCTAAGTAAGTGGGATCGTTTTCCATTTAAAAGTCATTCTACCAACTCTGAGTGGGATCGTTTTCCATTTAAAAGTTATTCTGCTAACTCTCTAAGTAAGTGGGATCGTTTTCCATTTAAAAGTCATTATACCAACTCTGAGTTGGATCATTTTCCATTTAAAAGTCATTATACCAACTCTGAGTGGGATCGTTTTCCATTTAAAAGTCATTCTACCAACTCTGAGTGGGATCGTTTTCCATTTAAAAGTCATTATACCAACTCTGAGTGGGATCGTTTTCCATTTAAAAGTCATTATACCAACTCTGAGTGGGATCGTTTTCCATTTAAAAGTAATTCTGCCAACTCTGAGTGGGATCGTTTTCCATTTAAAAGTCATTATACCAACTCTGAGTGGGATCGTTTTCCATTTAAAAGTCATTCTACCAACTCTCTAAGTGAGTGGGATCGTTTTCCATTTAAAAGTTATTCTGCCAACTCTCTAAGTGAGTGGGATCGTTTTCCATTTAAAAGTCATTCTACCAACTCTGAATGGGATCGTTTTCCATTTAAAAGTCATTCTACCAACTCTGAGTGGGATCGTTTTCCATTTAAAAGTTATTCTGCTAACTCTTTAAGTGAGTGGGATCGTTTTCCATTTAAAAGTCATTCTACCAACTCTCTAAGTGAGTGGGATCGTTTTCCATTTAAAAGTCATTCTACCAACTCTGAGTGGGATCGTTTTCCATTTAAAAGTCATTCTGCCAACTCTCTGAGTGAGTGGGATCATATTCCATTTAAAAGTAATTCTACCATCTCTGAGTGGGATAATTTTCCATTTAAAAGTCATTTTACCAACTCTGAGTGGGATCGTTTTCCATTTAAAAGTCATTTTACCAACTCTCTGAGTGAGTGGGATCGTTTTCCATTTAAAAGTTATTCTACCAACTCTCTAAGTGAGTGGGATCGTTTTCCATTTAAAAGTCATTCTACCAACTCTCTAAGTGAGTGGGATCGTTTTCCATTTAAAAGTCATTTTACCAACTCTCTGAGTGAGTGGGATCGTTTTCCATTTAAACGTTTTCTGCCAACTCTCTAAGTAAGTGGGATCGTTTTCCATTTAAAAGTCATTCTACCAACTCTGAGTGGGATCGTTTTCCATTTAAAAGTCATTATACCAACTCTGAGTTGGATCATTTTCCATTTAAAAGTCATTATACCAACTCTGAGTTGGATCATTTTCCATTTAAAAGTCATTCTACCAACTCTGAGTGGGATCGTTTTCCATTTAAAAGTCATTATACCAACTCTGAGTGGGATCGTTTTCCATTTGAAAGTTATTCTACCAACTCTGAGTGGGATCGTTTTCCATTTAAAAGTCATTCTACCAAGTCTCTAAGTAAGTGGGATCGTTTTCCATTTAAAAGTCATTCTACCAACTCTGAGTGGGATCATTTTCCATTTAAAAGTAATTCTACCAACTCTGAGTGGGATCGTTTTCCATTTAAAAGTTATTCTGCTAACTCTCTAAGTAAGTGGGATCGTTTTCCATTTAAAAGTCATTATACCAACTCTGAGTTGGATCATTTTCCATTTAAAAGTCATTATACCAACTCTGAGTGGGATCGTTTTCCATTTAAAAGTCATTCTACCAACTCTGAGTGGGATCGTTTTCCATTTAAAAGTCATTATACCAACTCTGAGTGGGATCGTTTTCCATTTAAAAGTCATTATACCAACTCTGAGTGGGATCATTTTCCATTTAAAAGTAATTCTGCCAACTCTGAGTGGGATCGTTTTCCATTTAAAAGTCATTATACCAACTCTGAGTGGGATCGTTTTCCATTTAAAAGTCATTCTACCAACTCTCTAAGTGAGTGGGATCGTTTTCCAATTGAAAGTTATTCTACCAACTCTGAGTGGGATCGTTTTCCATTTAAAAGTCATTATACCAACTCTGAGTTGGATCATTTTCCATTTAAAAGTCATTATACCAACTCTGAGTTGGATCATTTTCCATTTAAAAGTCATTCTACCAACTCTGAGTGGGATCGTTTTCCATTTAAAAGTCATTATACCAACTCTGAGTGGGATCGTTTTCCATTTGAAAGTTATTCTACCAACTCTGAGTGGGATCGTTTTCCATTTAAAAGTCATTCTACCAAGTCTCTAAGTAAGTGGGATCGTTTTCCATTTAAAAGTCATTCTACCAACTCTGAGTGGGATCATTTTCCATTTAAAAGTAATTCTACCAACTCTGAGTGGGATCGTTTTCCATTTAAAAGTTATTCTGCTAACTCTCTAAGTAAGTGGGATCGTTTTCCATTTAAAAGTCATTATACCAACTCTGAGTTGGATCATTTTCCATTTAAAAGTCATTATACCAACTCTGAGTGGGATCGTTTTCCATTTAAAAGTCATTCTACCAACTCTGAGTGGGATCGTTTTCCATTTAAAAGTCATTATACCAACTCTGAGTGGGATCGTTTTCCATTTAAAAGTCATTATACCAACTCTGAGTGGGATCATTTTCCATTTAAAAGTAATTCTGCCAACTCTGAGTGGGATCGTTTTCCATTTAAAAGTCATTCTACCAACTCTGAGTGGGATCGTTTTCCATTTAAAAGTCATTATACCAATTCTGAGTTGGATCATTTTCCATTTAAAAGTCATTATACCAACTCTGAGTTGGATCATTTTCCATTTAAAAGTCATTCTACCAACTCTGAGTGGGATCGTTTTCCATTTAAAAGTCATTATACCAACTCTGAGTGGGATCGTTTTCCATTTGAAAGTTATTCTACCAACTCTGAGTGGGATCGTTTTCCATTTAAAAGTCATTCTACCAAGTCTCTAAGTAAGTGGGATCGTTTTCCATTTAAAAGTCATTCTACCAACTCTGAGTGGGATCATTTTCAATTTAAAAGTAATTCTACCAACTCTGAGTGGGATCGTTTTCCATTTAAAAGTTATTCTGCTAACTCTCTAAGTAAGTGGGATCGTTTTCCATTTAAAAGTCATTATACCAACTCTGAGTTGGATCATTTTCCATTTAAAAGTCATTATACCAACTCTGAGTGGGATCGTTTTCCATTTAAAAGTCATTCTACCAACTCTGAGTGGGATCGTTTTCCATTTAAAAGTCATTATACCAACTCTGAGTGGGATCGTTTTCCATTTAAAAGTCATTATACCAACTCTGAGTGGGATCGTTTTCCATTTAAAAGTAATTCTGCCAACTCTGAGTGGGATCGTTTTCCATTTAAAAGTCATTATACCAACTCTGAGTGGGATCGTTTTCCATTTAAACGTCATTCTACCAACTCTCTAAGTGAGTGGGATCGTTTTCCATTTAAAAGTCATTCTACCAACTCTGAATGGGATCGTTTTCCATTTAAAAGTCATTCTACCAACTCTGAGTGGGATCGTTTTCCATTTAAAAGTTATTCTGCTAACTCTTTAAGTGAGTGGGATCGTTTTCCATTTAAAAGTCATTCTACCAACTCTCTAAGTGAGTGGGATCGTTTTCCATTTAAAAGTCATTCTACCAACTCTGAGTGGGATCGTTTTCCATTTAAAAGTCATTCTGCCAACTCTCTGAGTGAGTGGGATCATATTCCATTTAAAAGTAATTCTACCATCTCTGAGTGGGATAATTTTCCATTTAAAAGTCATTTTACCAACTCTGAGTGGGATCGTTTTCCATTTAAAAGTCATTTTACCAACTCTCTGAGTGAGTGGGATCGTTTTCCATTTAAAAGTTATTCTACCAACTCTCTAAGTGAGTGGGATCGTTTTCCATTTAAAAGTCATTCTACCAACTCTCTAAGTGAGTGGGATCGTTTTCCATTTAAAAGTCATTTTACCAACTCTCTGAGTGAGTGGGATCGTTTTCCATTTAAACGTTTTCTGCCAACTCTCTAAGTAAGTGGGATCGTTTTCCATTTAAAAGTCATTCTACCAACTCTGAGTGGGATCGTTTTCCATTTAAAAGTTATTCTGCCAACTCTGAGGGGGATTGTTTTCCATTTGAAAGTTATTCTACCAACTCTGAGTGGGATCATTTTCCATTTAAAAGTCATTCTACCAACTCTGAGTGGGATCGTTTTCCAATTGAAAGTTATTCTACCAACTCTGAGTGGGATCGTTTTCCATTTAAAAGTCATTATACCAACTCTGAGTTGGATCATTTTCCATTTAAAAGTCATTATACCAACTCTGAGTTGGATCATTTTCCATTTAAAAGTCATTCTACCAACTCTGAGTGGGATCGTTTTCCATTTAAAAGTCATTATACCAACTCTGAGTGGGATCGTTTTCCATTTGAAAGTTATTCTACCAACTCTGAGTGGGATCGTTTTCCATTTAAAAGTCATTCTACCAAGTCTCTAAGTAAGTGGGATCGTTTTCCATTTAAAAGTCATTCTACCAACTCTGAGTGGGATCATTTTCCATTTAAAAGTAATTCTACCAACTCTGAGTGGGATCGTTTTCCATTTAAAAGTTATTCTGCTAACTCTCTAAGTAAGTGGGATCGTTTTCCATTTAAAAGTCATTATACCAACTCTGAGTTGGATCATTTTCCATTTAAAAGTCATTATACCAACTCTGAGTTGGATCATTTTCCATTTAAAAGTCATTCTACCAACTCTGAGTGGGATCGTTTTCCATTTAAAAGTCATTATACCAACTCTGAGTGGGATCGTTTTCCATTTGAAAGTTATTCTACCAACTCTGAGTGGGATCGTTTTCCATTTAAAAGTCATTCTACCAAGTCTCTAAGTAAGTGGGATCGTTTTCCATTTAAAAGTCATTCTACCAACTCTGAGTGGGATCGTTTTCCATTTAAAAGTCATTCTACCAAGTCTCTAAGTAAGTGGGATCGTTTTCCATTTAAAAGTCATTCTACCAACTCTGAGTGGGATCGTTTTCCATTTAAAAGTTATTCTGCTAACTCTCTAAGTAAGTGGGATCGTTTTCCATTTAAAAGTCATTATACCAACTCTGAGTTGGATCATTTTCCATTTAAAAGTCATTATACCAACTCTGAGTGGGATCGTTTTCCATTTAAAAGTCATTCTACCAACTCTGAGTGGGATCGTTTTCCATTTAAAAGTCATTATACCAACTCTGAGTGGGATCGTTTTCCATTTAAAAGTCATTATACCAACTCTGAGTGGGATCGTTTTCCATTTAAAAGTAATTCTGCCAACTCTGAGTGGGATCGTTTTCCATTTAAAAGTCATTATACCAACTCTGAGTGGGATCGTTTTCCATTTAAAAGTCATTCTACCAACTCTCTAAGTGAGTGGGATCGTTTTCCATTTAAAAGTTATTCTGCCAACTCTCTAAGTGAGTGGGATCGTTTTCCATTTAAAAGTCATTCTACCAACTCTGAATGGGATCGTTTTCCATTTAAAAGTCATTCTACCAACTCTGAGTGGGATCGTTTTCCATTTAAAAGTTATTCTGCTAACTCTTTAAGTGAGTGGGATCGTTTTCCATTTAAAAGTCATTCTACCAACTCTCTAAGTGAGTGGGATCGTTTTCCATTTAAAAGTCATTCTACCAACTCTGAGTGGGATCGTTTTCCATTTAAAAGTCATTCTGCCAACTCTCTGAGTGAGTGGGATCATATTCCATTTAAAAGTAATTCTACCATCTCTGAGTGGGATAATTTTCCATTTAAAAGTCATTTTACCAACTCTGAGTGGGATCGTTTTCCATTTAAAAGTCATTTTACCAACTCTCTGAGTGAGTGGGATCGTTTTCCATTTAAAAGTTATTCTACCAACTCTCTAAGTGAGTGGGATCGTTTTCCATTTAAAAGTCATTCTACCAACTCTCTAAGTGAGTGGGATCGTTTTCCATTTAAAAGTCATTTTACCAACTCTCTGAGTGAGTGGGATCGTTTTCCATTTAAACGTTTTCTGCCAACTCTCTAAGTAAGTGGGATCGTTTTCCATTTAAAAGTCATTCTACCAACTCTGAGTGGGATCGTTTTCCATTTAAAAGTCATTATACCAACTCTGAGTTGGATCATTTTCCATTTAAAAGTCATTATACCAACTCTGAGTTGGATCATTTTCCATTTAAAAGTCATTCTACCAACTCTGAGTGGGATCGTTTTCCATTTAAAAGTCATTATACCAACTCTGAGTGGGATCGTTTTCCATTTGAAAGTTATTCTACCAACTCTGAGTGGGATCGTTTTCCATTTAAAAGTCATTCTACCAAGTCTCTAAGTAAGTGGGATCGTTTTCCATTTAAAAGTCATTCTACCAACTCTGAGTGGGATCATTTTCCATTTAAAAGTAATTCTACCAACTCTGAGTGGGATCGTTTTCCATTTAAAAGTTATTCTGCTAACTCTCTAAGTAAGTGGGATCGTTTTCCATTTAAAAGTCATTATACCAACTCTGAGTTGGATCATTTTCCATTTAAAAGTCATTATACCAACTCTGAGTGGGATCGTTTTCCATTTAAAAGTCATTCTACCAACTCTGAGTGGGATCGTTTTCCATTTAAAAGTCATTATACCAACTCTGAGTGGGATCGTTTTCCATTTAAAAGTCATTATACCAACTCTGAGTGGGATCATTTTCCATTTAAAAGTAATTCTGCCAACTCTGAGTGGGATCGTTTTCCATTTAAAAGTCATTATACCAACTCTGAGTGGGATCGTTTTCCATTTAAAAGTCATTCTACCAACTCTCTAAGTGAGTGGGATCGTTTTCCAATTGAAAGTTATTCTACCAACTCTGAGTGGGATCGTTTTCCATTTAAAAGTCATTATACCAACTCTGAGTTGGATCATTTTCCATTTAAAAGTCATTATACCAACTCTGAGTTGGATCATTTTCCATTTAAAAGTCATTCTACCAACTCTGAGTGGGATCGTTTTCCATTTAAAAGTCATTATACCAACTCTGAGTGGGATCGTTTTCCATTTGAAAGTTATTCTACCAACTCTGAGTGGGATCGTTTTCCATTTAAAAGTCATTCTACCAAGTCTCTAAGTAAGTGGGATCGTTTTCCATTTAAAAGTCATTCTACCAACTCTGAGTGGGATCATTTTCCATTTAAAAGTAATTCTACCAACTCTGAGTGGGATCGTTTTCCATTTAAAAGTTATTCTGCTAACTCTCTAAGTAAGTGGGATCGTTTTCCATTTAAAAGTCATTATACCAACTCTGAGTTGGATCATTTTCCATTTAAAAGTCATTATACCAACTCTGAGTGGGATCGTTTTCCATTTAAAAGTCATTCTACCAACTCTGAGTGGGATCGTTTTCCATTTAAAAGTCATTATACCAACTCTGAGTGGGATCGTTTTCCATTTAAAAGTCATTATACCAACTCTGAGTGGGATCATTTTCCATTTAAAAGTAATTCTGCCAACTCTGAGTGGGATCGTTTTCCATTTAAAAGTCATTCTACCAACTCTGAGTGGGATCGTTTTCCATTTAAAAGTCATTATACCAATTCTGAGTTGGATCATTTTCCATTTAAAAGTCATTATACCAACTCTGAGTTGGATCATTTCCATTTAAAAGTCATTCTACTAACTCTGAGTGGGATCGTTTTCCATTTAAAAGTCATTATACCAACTCTGAGTGGGATCGTTTTCCATTTGAAAGTTATTCTACCAACTCTGAGTGGGATCGTTTTCCATTTAAAAGTCATTCTACCAAGTCTCTAAGTAAGTGGGATCGTTTTCCATTTAAAAGTCATTCTACCAACTCTGAGTGGGATCATTTTCAATTTAAAGTAATTCTACCAACTCTGAGTGGGATCGTTTTCCATTTAAAAGTTATTCTGCTAACTCTCTAAGTAAGTGGGATCGTTTTCCATTTAAAAGTCATTATACCAACTCTGAGTTGGATCATTTTCCATTTAAAGTCATATACCAACTCTGAGTGGGATCGTTTTCCATTTAAAAGTCATTCTACCAACTCTGAGTGGGATCGTTTTCCATTTAAAAGTCATTATACCAACTCTGAGTGGGATCGTTTTCCATTTAAAAGTCATTATACCAACTCTGAGTGGGATCGTTTTCCATTTAAAAGTAATTCTGCCAACTCTGAGTGGGATCGTTTTCCATTTAAAAGTCATTATACCAACTCTGAGTGGGATCGTTTTCCATTTAAACGTCATTCTACCAACTCTCTAAGTGAGTGGGATCGTTTTCCATTTAAAAGTTATTCTGCCAACTCTCTAAGTGAGTGGGATCGTTTTCCATTTAAAAGTCATTCTACCAACTCTGAATGGGATCGTTTTCCATTTAAAAGTCATTCTACCAACTCTGAGTGGGATCGTTTTCCATTTAAAAGTTATTCTGCTAACTCTTTAAGTGAGTGGGATCGTTTTCCATTTAAAAGTCATTCTACCAACTCTCTAAGTGAGTGGGATCGTTTTCCATTTAAAAAGTCATTCTACCAACTCTGAGTGGGATCGTTTTCCATTTAAAAGTCATTCTGCCAACTCTCTGAGTGAGTGGGATCATATTCCATTTAAAAGTAATTCTACCATCTCTGAGTGGGATAATTTTCCATTTAAAAGTCATTTTACCAACTCTGAGTGGGATCGTTTTCCATTTAAAAGTCATTTTACCAACTCTCTGAGTGAGTGGGATCGTTTTCCATTTAAAAGTTATTCTACCAACTCTCTAAGTGAGTGGGATCGTTTTCCATTTAAAAGTCATTCTACCAACTCTCTAAGTGAGTGGGATCGTTTTCCATTTAAAAGTCATTTTACCAACTCTCTGAGTGAGTGGGATCGTTTTCCATTTAAACGTTTTCTGCCAACTCTCTAAGTAAGTGGGATCGTTTTCCATTTAAAAGTCATTCTACCAACTCTGAGTGGGATCGTTTTCCATTTAAAAGTTATTCTGCCAACTCTGAGGGGGATTGTTTTCCATTTGAAAGTTATTCTACCAACTCTGAGTGGGATCATTTTCCATTTAAAAGTCATTCTACCAACTCTGAGTGGGATCGTTTTCCAATTGAAAGTTATTCTACCAACTCTGAGTGGGATCGTTTTCCATTTAAAAGTCATTATACCAACTCTGAGTTGGATCATTTTCCATTTAAAAGTCATTATACCAACTCTGAGTTGGATCATTTTCCATTTAAAAGTCATTCTACCAACTCTGAGTGGGATCGTTTTCCATTTAAAAGTCATTATACCAACTCTGAGTGGGATCGTTTTCCATTTGAAAGTTATTCTACCAACTCTGAGTGGGATCGTTTTCCATTTAAAAGTCATTCTACCAAGTCTCTAAGTAAGTGGGATCGTTTTCCATTTAAAAGTCATTCTACCAACTCTGAGTGGGATCATTTTCCATTTAAAAGTAATTCTACCAACTCTGAGTGGGATCGTTTTCCATTTAAAAGTTATTCTGCTAACTCTCTAAGTAAGTGGGATCGTTTTCCATTTAAAAGTCATTATACCAACTCTGAGTTGGATCATTTTCCATTTAAAAGTCATTATACCAACTCTGAGTTGGATCATTTTCCATTTAAAAGTCATTCTACCAACTCTGAGTGGGATCGTTTTCCATTTAAAAGTCATTATACCAACTCTGAGTGGGATCGTTTTCCATTTGAAAGTTATTCTACCAACTCTGAGTGGGATCGTTTCCATTTAAAAGTCATTCTACCAAGTCTCTAAGTAAGTGGGATCGTTTTCCATTTAAAAGTCATTCTACCAACTCTGAGTGGGATCGTTTTCCATTTAAAAGTCATTCTACCAAGTCTCTAAGTAAGTGGGATCGTTTTCCATTTAAAAGTCATTCTACCAACTCTGAGTGGGATCGTTTTCCATTTAAAAGTTATTCTGCTAACTCTCTAAGTAAGTGGGATCGTTTTCCATTTAAAAGTCATTATACCAACTCTGAGTTGGATCATTTTCCATTTAAAAGTCATTATACCAACTCTGAGTGGGATCGTTTTCCATTTAAAAGTCATTCTACCAACTCTGAGTGGGATCGTTTTCCATTTAAAAGTCATTATACCAACTCTGAGTGGGATCGTTTTCCATTTAAAAGTCATTATACCAACTCTGAGTGGGATCGTTTTCCATTTAAAAGTAATTCTGCCAACTCTGAGTGGGATCGTTTTCCATTTAAAAGTCATTATACCAACTCTGAGTGGGATCGTTTTCCATTTAAAAGTCATTCTACCAACTCTCTAAGTGAGTGGGATCGTTTTCCATTTAAAAGTTATTCTGCCAACTCTCTAAGTGAGTGGGATCGTTTTCCATTTAAAAGTCATTCTACCAACTCTGAATGGGATCGTTTTCCATTTAAAAGTCATTCTACCAACTCTGAGTGGAATCGTTTTCCATTTAAAAGTTATTCTGCTAACTCTTTAAGTGAGTGGGATCGTTTTCCATTTAAAAGTCATTCTACCAACTCTCTAAGTGAGTGGGATCGTTTTCCATTTAAAAGTCATTCTACCAACTCTGAGTGGGATCGTTTTCCATTTAAAAGTCATTCTGCCAACTCTCTGAGTGAGTGGGATCATATTCCATTTAAAAGTAATTCTACCATCTCTGAGTGGGATAATTTTCCATTTAAAAGTCATTTTACCAACTCTGAGTGGGATCGTTTTCCATTTAAAAGTCATTCTACCAACTCTCTAAGTGAGTGGGATCGTTTTCCATTTAAAAGTTATTCTGCCAACTCTCTAAGTGAGTGGGATCGTTTTCCATTTAAAAGTCATTCTACCAACTCTGAATGGGATCGTTTTCCATTTAAAAGTCATTCTACCAACTCTGAGTGGGATCGTTTTCCATTTAAAAGTTATTCTGCTAACTCTTTAAGTGAGTGGGATCGTTTTCCATTTAAAAGTCATTCTACCAACTCTCTAAGTGAGTGGGATCGTTTTCCATTTAAAAGTCATTCTACCAACTCTGAGTGGGATCGTTTTCCATTTAAAAGTCATTCTGCCAACTCTCTGAGTGAGTGGGATCATATTCCATTTAAAAGTAATTCTACCATCTCTGAGTGGGATAATTTTCCATTTAAAAGTCATTTTACCAACTCTGAGTGGGATCGTTTTCCATTTAAAAGTCATTCTACCAACTCTCTAAGTGAGTGGGATCGTTTTCCATTTAAAAGTTATTCTGCCAACTCTCTAAGTGAGTGGGATCGTTTTCCATTTAAAAGTCATTCTACCAACTCTGAGTGGGATCGTTTTCCATTTAAAAGTTATTCTGCCAACTCTGAGGGGGATTGTTTTCCATTTGAAAGTTATTCTACCAACTCTGAGTGGGATCATTTTCCATTTAAAAGTCATTCTACCAACTCTGAGTGGGATCGTTTTCCAATTGAAAGTTATTCTACCAACTCTGAGTGGGATCGTTTTCCATTTAAAAGTCATTCTACCAACTCTGAGTGGGATCGTTTTCCATTTAAAAGTCATTATACCAACTCTGAGTTGGATCATTTTCCATTTAAAAGTCATTATACCAACTCTGAGTTGGATCATTTTCCATTTAAAAGTCATTCTACCAACTCTGAGTGGGATCGTTTTCCATTTAAAAGTCATTATACCAACTCTGAGTGGGATCGTTTTCCATTTGAAAGTTATTCTACCAACTCTGAGTGGGATCGTTTTCCATTTAAAAGTCATTCTACCAAGTCTCTAAGTAAGTGGGATCGTTTTCCATTTAAAAGTCATTCTACCAACTCTGAGTGGGATCATTTTCCATTTAAAAGTAATTCTACCAACTCTGAGAGGGATCGTTTTCCATTTATAAGTTATTCTGCTAACTCTCTAAGTAAGTGGGATCGTTTTCCATTTAAAAGTCATTATACCAACTCTGAGTTGGATCATTTTCCATTTAAAAGTCATTATACCAACTCTGAGTGGGATCGTTTTCCATTTAAAAGTCATTCTACCAACTCTGAGTGGGATCGTTTTCCATTTAAAAGTCATTATACCAACTCTGAGTGGGATCGTTTTCCATTTAAAAGTCATTATACCAACTCTGAGTGGGATCGTTTTCCATTTAAAAGTAATTCTGCCAACTCTGAGTGGGATCGTTTTCCATTTAAAGTCATTATACCAACTCTGAGTGGGATCGTTTTCCATTTAAAAGTCATTCTACCAACTCTCTAAGTGAGTGGGATCGTTTTCCATTTAAAAGTTATTCTGCCAACTCTCTAAGTGAGTGGGATCGTTTTCCATTTACAAGTCATTCTACCAACTCTGAGTGGGATCGTTTTCCATTTAAAAGTCATTTTACCAACTCTGAGTGGGATCGTTTTCCATTTAAAAGTCATTCTACCAACTCTGAGTGGGATCGTTTTCCATTTAAAAGTTATTCTACCAACTCTGAGTGGGATCGTTTTCCATTTGAAAGTTATTCTACCAACTCTGAGTGGGATCGTTTTCCATTTAAAAGTCATTCTACCAACTCTGAGTGGGATCGTTTTCCAGTTAAAAGTCATTCTACCAACTCTGAGTGGGATCGTTTTCCATTTAAAAGTCATTATACCAACTCTGAGTGGGATCGTTTTCCATTTGAAAGTTATTCTACCAACTCTGAGTGGGATCGTTTTCCATTTAAAAGTCATTCTACCAACTCTGAGTGGGATCGTTTTCCATTTAAAAGTCATTATACCAACTCTGAGTGGGATCGTTTTCCATTTGAAAGTTATTCTACCAACTCTGAGTGGGATCGTTTTCCATTTAAAAGTCATTCTACCAAGTCTCTAAGTAAGTGGGATCGTTTTCCATTTAAAAGTCATTCTACCAACTCTGAGTGGGATCATTTTCCATTTAAAAGTAATTCTACCAACTCTGAGAGGGATCGTTTTCCATTTATAAGTTATTCTGCTAACTCTCTAAGTAAGTTGGATCGTTTTCCATTTAAAAGTCATTATACCAACTCTGAGTTGGATCATTTTCCATTTAAAAGTCATTATACCAACTCTGAGTGGGATCGTTTTCCATTTAAAAGTCATTCTACCAACTCTGAGTGGGATCGTTTTCCATTTAAAAGTCATTATACCAACTCTGAGTGGGATCGTTTTCCATTTAAAAGTCATTATACCAACTCTGAGTGGGATCGTTTTCCATTTAAAAGTAATTCTGCCAACTCTGAGTGGATCGTTTTCCATTTAAAGTCATTATACCAACTCTGAGTGGGATCGTTTTCCATTTAAAAGTCATTCTACCAACTCTCTAAGTGAGTGGGATCGTTTTCCATTTAAAAGTTATTCTGCCAACTCTCTAAGTGAGTGGGATCGTTTTCCATTTACAAGTCATTCTACCAACTCTGAGTGGGATCGTTTTCCATTTAAAAGTCATTTTACCAACTCTGAGTGGGATCGTTTTCCATTTAAAAGTCATTCTACCAACTCTGAGTGGGATCGTTTTCCATTTAAAAGTTATTCTACCAACTCTGAGTGGGATCGTTTTCCATTTGAAAGTTATTCTACCAACTCTGAGTGGGATCGTTTTCCATTTAAAAGTCATTCTACCAACTCTGAGTGGGATCGTTTTCCAGTTAAAAGTCATTCTACCAACTCTGAGTGGGATCGTTTTCCATTTAAAAGTCATTATACCAACTCTGAGTGGGATCGTTTTCCATTTGAAAGTTATTCTACCAACTCTGAGTGGGATCGTTTTCCATTTAAAAGTCATTCTACCAACTCTGAGTGGGATCGTTTTCCATTTTAAAGTTATTCTACCAACTCTGAGTGGGATCGTTTTCCAGTTAAAAGTCATTCTACCAACTCTCTAAGTAAGTGGGATCGTTTTCCATTTAAAAGTCATTCTACCAACTCTGAGTGGGATCGTTTTCCATTTAAAAGTCATTCTACCAACTCTGAGTGGGATCATTTTCCATTTAAAAGTAATTCTACCAACTCTGAGTGGGATCGTTTTCCATTTAAAAGTCATTTTACCAACTCTCTAAGTGAGTCGGATTGTTTTCCATTTAAAAGTCATTCTACCAACTCTGAGTGGGATCGTTTTCCATTTAAAAGTCATTTTACCAACTCTGAGTGGGATCGTTTTCCATTTAAAAGTTATTCTACCAACTCTCTAAGTGAGTGGGATCGTTTTCCATTTAAAAGTTATTCTGCCAACTCTCTAAGTGAGTGGGATCGTTTTCCATTTAAAAGTCATTCTACCAACTCTGAGTGGGATCGTTTTCCATTTAAAAGTCATTTTACCAACTCTGAGTGGGATCGTTTTCCATTTAAAAGTCATTCTACCAACTCTGAGTGGGATCGTTTTCCATTTAAAAGTTATTCTACCAACTCTGAGTGGGATCGTATTCCATTTAAAAGTCATTCTACCAACTCTGAGGGGGATCGATTTCCATTTAAAAGTCATTCTACCAACTCTCTAAGTGAGTGGGATCGTTTTCCATTTAAAAGTCATTCTACCAACTCTGAATGGGATCGTTTTCCATTTAAAAGTCATTATACCAACTCTGAGTGGGATCGTTTTCCATTTAAAAGTCATTCTACCAACTCTCTAAGTGAGTGGGATCGTTTTCCATTTAAAAGTCATTCTACCAACTCTCTAAGTGAGTGGGATCGTTTTCCATTTAAAAGTCATTCTACCAACTCTCTAAGTGAGTGGGATCGTTTTCCATTTAAAAGTCATTCTACCAACTCTGAGTGGGATCGTTTTCCATTTAAAAGTTATTCTGCTAACTCTCTAAGTAAGTGGGATCGTTTTCCATTTAAAAGTCATTATACCAACTCTGAGTTGGATCATTTTCCATTTAAAAGTCATTATACCAACTCTGAGTGGGATCGTTTTCCATTTATAAGTTATTCTGCTAACTCTCTAAGTAAGTGGGATCGTTTTCCATTTAAAAGTCATTATACCAACTCTGAGTTGGATCATTTTCCATTTAAAAGTCATTATACCAACTCTGAGTGGGATCGTTTTCCATTTAAAAGTCATTCTACCAACTCTGAGTGGGATCGTTTTCCATTTAAAAGTCATTATACCAACTCTGAGTGGGATCGTTTTCCATTTAAAAGTCATTCTACCAACTCTGAGTGGGATCGTTTTCCATTTAAAAGTCATTATACCAACTCTGAGTGGGATCGTTTTCCATTTAAAAGTCATTATACCAACTCTGAGTGGGATCGTTTTCCATTTAAAAGTAATTCTGCCAACTCTGAGTGGGATCGTTTTCCATTTAAAGTCATTATACCAACTCTGAGTGGGATCGTTTTCCATTTAAAAGTCATTCTACCAACTCTCTAAGTGAGTGGGATCGTTTTCCATTTAAAAGTTATTCTGCCAACTCTCTAAGTGAGTGGGATCGTTTCCATTTACAAGTCATTCTACCAACTCTGAGTGGGATCGTTTTCCATTTAAAAGTCATTTTACCAACTCTGAGTGGGATCGTTTTCCATTTAAAAGTCATTCTACCAACTCTGAGTGGGATCGTTTTCCATTTAAAAGTTATTCTACCAACTCTGAGTGGGATCGTTTTCCATTTGAAAGTTATTCTACCAACTCTGAGTGGGATCGTTTTCCATTTAAAAGTCATTCTACCAACTCTGAGTGGGATCGTTTTCCAGTTAAAAGTCATTCTACCAACTCTGAGTGGGATCGTTTTCCATTTAAAAGTCATTATACCAACTCTGAGTGGGATCGTTTTCCATTTGAAAGTTATTCTACCAACTCTGAGTGGGATCGTTTTCCATTTAAAAGTCATTCTACCAACTCTGAGTGGGATCGTTTTCCATTTAAAAGTCATTATACCAACTCTGAGTGGGATCGTTTTCCATTTGAAAGTTATTCTACCAACTCTGAGTGGGATCGTTTTCCATTTAAAAGTCATTCTACCAAGTCTCTAAGTAAGTGGGATCGTTTTCCATTTAAAAGTCATTCTACCAACTCTGAGTGGGATCATTTTCCATTTAAAAGTAATTCTACCAACTCTGAGAGGGATCGTTTTCCATTTATAAGTTATTCTGCTAACTCTCTAAGTAAGTGGGATCGTTTTCCATTTAAAAGTCATTATACCAACTCTGAGTTGGATCATTTTCCATTTAAAAGTCATTATACCAACTCTGAGTGGGATCGTTTTCCATTTAAAAGTCATTCTACCAACTCTGAGTGGGATCGTTTTCCATTTAAAAGTCATTATACCAACTCTGAGTGGGATCGTTTTCCATTTAAAAGTCATTATACCAACTCTGAGTGGGATCGTTTTCCATTTAAAAGTAATTCTGCCAACTCTGAGTGGGATCGTTTTCCATTTAAAGTCATTATACCAACTCTGAGTGGGATCGTTTTCCATTTAAAGTCATTCTACCAACTCTCTAAGTGAGTGGGATCGTTTTCCATTTAAAAGTTATTCTGCCAACTCTCTAAGTGAGTGGGATCGTTTTCCATTTACAAGTCATTCTACCAACTCTGAGTGGGATCGTTTTCCATTTAAAAGTCATTTTACCAACTCTGAGTGGGATCGTTTTCCATTTAAAAGTCATTCTACCAACTCTGAGTGGGATCGTTTTCCATTTAAAAGTTATTCTACCAACTCTGAGTGGATCGTTTTCCATTTGAAAGTTATTCTACCAACTCTGAGTGGGATCGTTTTCCATTTAAAAGTCATTCTACCAACTCTGAGTGGGATCGTTTTCCCAGTTAAAAGTCATTCTACCAACTCTGAGTGGGATCGTTTTCCATTTAAAAGTCATTATACCAACTCTGAGTGGGATCGTTTTCCATTTGAAAGTTATTCTACCAACTCTGAGTGGGATCGTTTTCCATTTAAAAGTCATTCTACCAACTCTGAGTGGGATCGTTTTCCATTTTAAAGTTATTCTACCAACTCTGAGTGGGATCGTTTTCCAGTTAAAAGTCATTCTACCAACTCTCTAAGTAAGTGGGATCGTTTTCCATTTAAAAGTCATTCTACCAACTCTGAGTGGGATCGTTTTCCATTTAAAAGTCATTCTACCAACTCTGAGTGGGATCATTTTCCATTTAAAAGTAATTCTACCAACTCTGAGTGGGATCGTTTTCCATTTAAAAGTCATTTTACCAACTCTCTAAGTGAGTCGGATTGTTTTCCATTTAAAAGTCATTCTACCAACTCTGAGTGGGATCGTTTTCCATTTAAAAGTCATTTTACCAACTCTGAGTGGGATCGTTTTCCATTTAAAAGTTATTCTACCAACTCTCTAAGTGAGTGGGATCGTTTCCATTTAAAAGTTATTCTGCCAACTCTCTAAGTGAGTGGGATCGTTTTCCATTTAAAAGTCATTCTACCAACTCTGAGTGGGATCGTTTTCCATTTAAAAGTCATTTTACCAACTCTGAGTGGGATCGTTTTCCATTTAAAAGTCATTCTACCAACTCTGAGTGGGATCGTTTTCCATTTAAAAGTTATTCTACCAACTCTGAGTGGGATCGTATTCCATTTAAAAGTCATTCTACCAACTCTGAGGGGGATCGATTTCCATTTAAAAGTCATTCTACCAACTCTCTAAGTGAGTGGGATCGTTTTCCATTTAAAAGTCATTCTACCAACTCTGAATGGGATCGTTTTCCATTTAAAAGTCATTATACCAACTCTGAGTGGGATCGTTTTCCATTTAAAAGTCATTCTACCAACTCTCTAAGTGAGTGGGATCGTTTTCCATTTAAAAGTCATTCTACCAACTCTCTAAGTGAGTGGGATCGTTTTCCATTTAAAAGTCATTCTACCAACTCTCTAAGTGAGTGGGATCGTTTTCCATTTAAAAGTCATTCTACCAACTCTGAGTGGGATCGTTTTCCATTTAAAAGTTATTCTGCTAACTCTCTAAGTAAGTGGGATCGTTTTCCATTTAAAAGTCATTATACCAACTCTGAGTTGGATCATTTTCCATTTAAAAGTCATTATACCAACTCTGAGTGGGATCGTTTCCATTTATAAGTTATTCTGCTAACTCTCTAAGTAAGTGGGATCGTTTTCCATTTAAAAGTCATTATACCAACTCTGAGTTGGATCATTTTCCATTTAAAAGTCATTATACCAACTCTGAGTGGGATCGTTTTCCATTTAAAAGTCATTCTACCAACTCTGAGTGGGATCGTTTTCCATTTAAAAGTCATTATACCAACTCTGAGTGGGATCGTTTTCCATTTAAAAGTCATTATACCAACTCTGAGTGGGATCGTTTTCCATTTAAAAGTAATTCTGCCAACTCTGAGTGGGATCGTTTTCCATTTAAAGTCATTATACCAACTCTGAGTGGGATCGTTTTCCATTTAAAAGTCATTCTACCAACTCTCTAAGTGAGTGGGATCGTTTTCCATTTAAAAGTTATTCTGCCAACTCTCTAAGTGAGTGGGATCGTTTTCCATTTAAAAGTCATTCTACCAACTCTGAGTGGGATCGTTTTCCATTTAAAAGTTATTCTACCAACTCTGAGTGGGATCGTTTTCCATTTGAAAGTTATTCTACCAACTCTGAGTGGGATCGTTTTCCATTTAAAAGTCATTCTACCAACTCTGAGTGGGATCGTTTTCCAGTTAAAAGTCATTCTACCAACTCTGAGTGGGATCGTTTTCCATTTAAAAGTCATTATACCAACTCTGAGTGGGATCGTTTTCCATTTGAAAGTTATTCTACCAACTCTGAGTGGGATCGTTTTCCATTTAAAAGTCATTCTACCAACTCTGAGTGGGATCGTTTTCCATTTTAAAGTTATTCTACCAACTCTGAGTGGGATCGTTTTCCAGTTAAAAGTCATTCTACCAACTCTCTAAGTAAGTGGGATCGTTTTCCATTTAAAAGTCATTCTACCAACTCTGAGTGGGATCGTTTTCCATTTAAAAGTCATTCTACCAACTCTGAGTGGGATCATTTTCCATTTAAAAGTAATTCTACCAACTCTGAGTGGGATCGTTTTCCATTTAAAAGTCATTTTACCAACTCTCTAAGTGAGTCGGATTGTTTTCCATTTAAAAGTCATTCTACCAACTCTGAGTGGGATCGTTTTCCATTTAAAAGTCATTTTACCAACTCTGAGTGGGATCGTTTTCCATTTAAAAGTTATTCTACCAACTCTCTAAGTGAGTGGGATCGTTTTCCATTTAAAAGTTATTCTGCCAACTCTCTAAGTGAGTGGGATCGTTTTCCATTTAAAAGTCATTCTACCAACTCTGAGTGGGATCGTTTTCCATTTAAAAGTCATTTTACCAACTCTGAGTGGGATCGTTTTCCATTTAAAAGTCATTCTACCAACTCTGAGTGGGATCGTTTTCCATTTAAAAGTTATTCTACCAACTCTGAGTGGGATCGTATTCCATTTAAAAGTCATTCTACCAACTCTGAGGGGGATCGATTTCCATTTAAAAGTCATTCTACCAACTCTCTAAGTGAGTGGGATCGTTTTCCATTTAAAAGTCATTCTACCAACTCTGAATGGGATCGTTTTCCATTTAAAAGTCATTATACCAACTCTGAGTGGGATCGTTTTCCATTTAAAAGTCATTCTACCAACTCTCTAAGTGAGTGGGATCGTTTTCCATTTAAAAGTCATTCTACCAACTCTCTAAGTGAGTGGGATCGTTTTCCATTTAAAAGTCATTCTACCAACTCTCTAAGTGAGTGGGATCGTTTTCCATTTAAAAGTCATTCTACCAACTCTGAGTGGGATCGTTTTCCATTTAAAAGTTATTCTGCTAACTCTCTAAGTAAGTGGGATCGTTTTCCATTTAAAAGTCATTATACCAACTCTGAGTTGGATCATTTTCCATTTAAAAGTCATTATACCAACTCTGAGTGGGATCGTTTTCCATTTATAAGTTATTCTGCTAACTCTCTAAGTAAGTGGGATCGTTTTCCATTTAAAAGTCATTATACCAACTCTGAGTTGGATCATTTTCCATTTAAAAGTCATTATACCAACTCTGAGTGGGATCGTTTTCCATTTAAAAGTCATTCTACCAACTCTGAGTGGGATCGTTTTTCCATTTAAAAGTCATTATACCAACTCTGAGTGGGATCGTTTTCCATTTAAAAGTCATTATACCAACTCTGAGTGGGATCGTTTTCCATTTAAAAGTAATTCTGCCAACTCTGAGTGGGATCGTTTTCCATTTAAAGTCATTATACCAACTCTGAGTGGGATCGTTTTCCATTTAAAAGTCATTCTACCAACTCTCTAAGTGAGTGGGATCGTTTTCCATTTAAAAGTTATTCTGCCAACTCTCTAAGTGAGTGGGATCGTTTTCCATTTACAAGTCATTCTACCAACTCTGAGTGGGATCGTTTTCCATTTAAAAGTCATTTTACCAACTCTGAGTGGGATCGTTTTCCATTTAAAAGTCATTCTACCAACTCTGAGTGGGATCGTTTTCCATTTAAAAGTTATTCTACCAACTCTGAGTGGGATCGTTTTCCATTTGAAAGTTATTCTACCAACTCTGAGTGGGATCGTTTTCCATTTAAAAGTCATTCTACCAACTCTGAGTGGGATCGTTTTCCAGTTAAAAGTCATTCTACCAACTCTGAGTGGGATCGTTTTCCATTTAAAAGTCATTATACCAACTCTGAGTGGGATCGTTTTCCATTTGAAAGTTATTCTACCAACTCTGAGTGGGATCGTTTTCCATTTAAAAGTCATTCTACCAACTCTGAGTGGGATCGTTTTCCATTTTAAAGTTATTCTACCAACTCTGAGTGGGATCGTTTTCCAGTTAAAAGTCATTCTACCAACTCTCTAAGTAAGTGGGATCGTTTTCCATTTAAAAGTCATTCTACCAACTCTGAGTGGGATCGTTTTCCATTTAAAAGTCATTCTACCAACTCTGAGTGGGATCATTTTCCATTTAAAAGTAATTCTACCAACTCTGAGTGGGATCGTTTTCCATTTAAAAGTCATTTTACCAACTCTCTAAGTGAGTCGGATTGTTTTCCATTTAAAAGTCATTCTACCAACTCTGAGTGGGATCGTTTTTCCATTTAAAAGTCATTTTACCAACTCTGAGTGGGATCGTTTTCCATTTAAAAGTTATTCTACCAACTCTCTAAGTGAGTGGGATCGTTTTCCATTTAAAAGTTATTCTGCCAACTCTCTAAGTGAGTGGGATCGTTTTCCATTTAAATGTCATTCTACCAACTCTGAGTGGGATCGTTTTCCATTTAAAAGTCATTTTACCAACTCTGAGTGGGATCGTTTTCCATTTAAAAGTCATTCTACCAACTCTGAGTGGGATCGTTTTCCATTTAAAAGTTATTCTACCAACTCTGAGTGGGATCGTATTCCATTTAAAAGTCATTCTACCAACTCTGAGGGGGATCGATTTCCATTTAAAAGTCATTCTACCAACTCTCTAAGTGAGTGGGATCGTTTTCCATTTAAAAGTCATTCTACCAACTCTGAATGGGATCGTTTTCCATTTAAAAGTCATTATACCAACTCTGAGTGGGATCGTTTTCCATTTAAAAGTCATTCTACCAACTCTCTAAGTGAGTGGGATCGTTTTCCATTTAAAAGTCATTCTACCAACTCTCTAAGTGAGTGGGATCGTTTTCCATTTAAAAGTCATTCTACCAACTCTCTAAGTGAGTGGGATCGTTTTCCATTTAAAAGTCATTCTACCAACTCTGAGTGGGATCGTTTTCCATTTAAAAGTTATTCTGCTAACTCTCTAAGTAAGTGGGATCGTTTTCCATTTAAAAGTCATTATACCAACTCTGAGTTGGATCATTTTCCATTTAAAAGTCATTATACCAACTCTGAGTGGGATCGTTTTCCATTTAAAGTCATTCTACCAACTCTGAGTGGGATCGTTTTCCATTTAAAAGTCATTATACCAACTCTGAGTGGGATCGTTTTCCATTTAAAAGTCATTATACCAACTCTGAGTGGGATCATTTTCCATTTAAAAGTAATTCTGCCAACTCTGAGTGGGATCGTTTTCCATTTAAAAGTCATTATACCAACTCTGAGTGGGATCGTTTTCCATTTAAAAGTCATTCTACCAACTCTCTAAGTGAGTGGGATCGTTTTCCATTTAAAAGTTATTCTGCCAACTCTCTAAGTGAGTGGGATCGTTTTCCATTTAAAAGTCATTCTACCAACTCTGAGTGGGATCGTTTTCCATTTAAAAGTCATTTTACCAACTCTGAGTGGGATCGTTTTCCATTTAAAAGTTATTCTACCAACTCTCTAAGTGAGTGGGATCGTTTTCCATTTAAAAGTTATTCTGCCAACTCTCTAAGTGAGTGGGATCGTTTTCCATTTAAAAGTCATTCTACCAACTCTGAGTGGGATCGTTTTCCATTTAAAAGTCATTTTACCAACTCTGAGTGGGATCGTTTTCCATTTAAAAGTCATTCTACCAACTCTGAGTGGGATCGTTTTCCATTTAAAAGTTATTCTGCTAACTCTCTAAGTAAGTGGGATCGTTTTCCATTTAAAAGTCATTATACCAACTCTGAGTTGGATCATTTTCCATTTAAAAGTCATTATACCAACTCTGAGTGGGATCGTTTTCCATTTAAAAGTCATTCTACCAACTCTGAGTGGGATCGTTTTCCATTTAAAAGTCATTATACCAACTCTGAGTGGGATCGTTTTCCATTTAAAAGTCATTATACCAACTCTGAGTGGGATCATTTTCCATTTAAAAGTAATTCTGCCAACTCTGAGTGGGATCGTTTTCCATTTAAAAGTCATTATACCAACTCTGAGTGGGATCGTTTTCCATTTAAAAGTCATTCTACCAACTCTCTAAGTGAGTGGGATCGTTTTCCATTTAAAAGTTATTCTGCCAACTCTCTAAGTGAGTGGGATCGTTTTCCATTTAAAAGTCATTCTACCAACTCTGAGTGGGATCGTTTTCCATTTAAAAGTTATTCTGCCAACTCTGAGGGGGATTGTTTTCCATTTGAAAGTTATTCTACCAACTCTGAGTGGGATCATTTTCCATTTAAAATTCATTCTACCAACTCTGAGTGGGATCGTTTTCCAATTGAAAGTTATTCTACCAACTCTGAGTGGGATCGTTTTCCATTTAAAAGTCATTCTACCAACTCTGAGTGGGATCGTTTTCCATTTAAAAGTCATTATACCAACTCTGAGTTGGATCATTTTCCATTTAAAAGTCATTATACCAACTCTGAGTTGGATCATTTTCCATTTAAAAGTCATTCTACCAACTCTGAGTGGGATCGTTTTCCATTTAAAAGTCATTATACCAACTCTGAGTGGGATCGTTTTCCATTTGAAAGTTATTCTACCAACTCTGAGTGGGATCGTTTTCCATTTAAAAGTCATTCTACCAAGTCTCTAAGTAAGTGGGATCGTTTTCCATTTAAAAGTCATTCTACCAACTCTGAGTGGGATCATTTTCCATTTAAAAGTAATTCTACCAACTCTGAGAGGGATCGTTTTCCATTTATAAGTTATTCTGCTAACTCTCTAAGTAAGTGGGATCGTTTTCCATTTAAAAGTCATTATACCAACTCTGAGTTGGATCATTTTCCATTTAAAAGTCATTATACCAACTCTGAGTGGGATCGTTTTCCATTTAAAAGTCATTCTACCAACTCTGAGTGGGATCGTTTTCCATTTAAAAGTCATTATACCAACTCTGAGTGGGATCGTTTTCCATTTAAAAGTCATTATACCAACTCTGAGTGGGATCGTTTTTCCATTTAAAAGTAATTCTGCCAACTCTGAGTGGGATCGTTTTCCATTTAAAGTCATTATACCAACTCTGAGTGGGATCGTTTTCCATTTAAAAGTCATTCTACCAACTCTCTAAGTGAGTGGGATCGTTTTCCATTTAAAAGTTATTCTGCCAACTCTCTAAGTGAGTGGGATCGTTTTCCATTTACAAGTCATTCTACCAACTCTGAGTGGGATCGTTTTCCATTTAAAGTCATTTTACCAACTCTGAGTGGGATCGTTTTCCATTTAAAAGTCATTCTACCAACTCTGAGTGGGATCGTTTTCCATTTAAAAGTTATTCTACCAACTCTGAGTGGGATCGTTTTCCATTTGAAAGTTATTCTACCAACTCTGAGTGGGATCGTTTTCCATTTAAAAGTCATTCTACCAACTCTGAGTGGGATCGTTTTCCAGTTAAAAGTCATTCTACCAACTCTGAGTGGGATCGTTTTCCATTTAAAAGTCATTATACCAACTCTTAGTGGGATCGTTTTCCATTTGAAAGTTATTCTACCAACTCTGAGTGGGATCGTTTTCCATTTAAAAGTCATTCTACCAACTCTGAGTGGGATCGTTTTCCATTTTAAAGTTATTCTACCAACTCTGAGTGGGATCGTTTTCCAGTTAAAAGTCATTCTACCAACTCTCTAAGTAAGTGGATCGTTTTCCATTTAAAAGTCATTCTACCAACTCTGAGTGGGATCGTTTTCCATTTAAAAGTCATTCTACCAACTCTGAGTGGGATCATTTTCCATTTAAAAGTAATTCTACCAACTCTGAGTGGGATCGTTTTCCATTTAAAAGTCATTTTACCAACTCTCTAAGTGAGTCGGATTGTTTTCCATTTAAAAGTCATTCTACCAACTCTGAGTGGGATCGTTTTCCATTTAAAAGTCATTTTACCAACTCTGAGTGGGATCGTTTTCCATTTAAAAGTTATTCTACCAACTCTCTAAGTGAGTGGGATCGTTTTCCATTTAAAAGTTATTCTGCCAACTCTCTAAGTGAGTGGGATCGTTTTCCATTTAAAAGTCATTCTACCAACTCTGAGTGGGATCGTTTTCCATTTAAAAGTCATTTTACCAACTCTGAGTGGGATCGTTTTCCATTTAAAAGTCATTCTACCAACTCTGAGTGGGATCGTTTTCCATTTAAAAGTTATTCTACCAACTCTGAGTGGGATCGTTTTCCATTTAAAAGTCATTCTACCAACTCTGAGGGGGATCGATTTCCATTTAAAAGTCATTCTACCAACTCTGAGTGGGATCGTTTTCCATTTAAAAGTCATTCTACCAACTCTGAATGGGATCGTTTTCCATTTAAAAGTCATTATACCAACTCTGAGTGGGATCGTTTTCCATTTAAAAGTCATTCTACCAACTCTCTAAGTGAGTGGGATCGTTTTCCATTTAAAAGTCATTCTACCAACTCTGAGGGGGATCGATTTCCATTTAAAAGTCATTCTACCAACTCTCTAAGTGAGTGGGATCGTTTTCCATTTAAAAGTTATTCTGCCAACTCTCTAAGTGAGTGGGATCGTTTTCCATTTAAAAGTCATTCTACCAACTCTGAATGGGATCGTTTTCCATTTAAAGTCATTATACCAACTCTGAGTGGATCGTTTTCCATTTAAAAGTCATTCTACCAACTCTCTAAGTGAGTGGGATCGTTTTCCATTTAAAAGTTATTCTGCAACTCTCTAAGTGAGTGGGATCGTTTTCCATTTAAAAGTCATTCTACCAACTCTGAGTGGGATCGTTTTCCATTTAAAAGTCATTTTACCAACTCTGAGTGGGATCGTTTTCCATTTAAAAGTTATTCTACCAACTCTGAGTGGGATCGTTTTCCATTTAAAAGTTATTCTACCAACTCTCTAACTAAGTGGGATCGTTTTCCATTTAAAAGTAATTCTGCCAACTCTGAGTGGGATTGTTTTCCATTTGAAAGTTATTCTACCAACTCTGAGTGGGATCATTTTCCATTTAAAAGTCATTCTACCAACTCTGAGTGGGATCGTTTTCCATTTAAAAGTCATTATACCAACTCTGAGTGGGATCGTTTTCCATTTGAAAGTTATTCTACCAACTCTGAGTGGGATCGTTTTCCATTTGAAAGTTATTCTACCAACTCTGAGTGGGATCGTTTTCCATTTAAAAGTCATTCTACCAACTCTGAGTGGGATCGTTTTCCATTTTAAAGTTATTCTACCAACTCTGAGTGGGATCGTTTTCCAGTTAAAAGTCATTCTACCAACTCTCTAAGTAAGTGGGATCGTTTTCCATTTAAAAGTCATTCTACCAACTCTGAGTGGGATCGTTTTCCATTTAAAAGTCATTCTACCAACTCTGAGTGGGATCGTTTTCCAGTTAAAAGTCATTCTACCAACTCTCTAAGTAAGTGGGATCGTTTTCCATTTAAAAGTCATTCTACCAACTCTGAGTGGGATCGTTTTCCATTTAAAGTCATTCTACCAACTCTGAGTGGGATCGTTTTCCATTTAAAAGTTATTCTGCCAACTCTCTAAGTGAGTGGGATCGTTTTCCATTTAAAAGTCATTCTACCAACTCTGAGTGGGATCGTTTTCCATTTAAAAGTCATTCTGCCAACTCTGAGGGGGATTGTTTTCCATTTGAAAGTTATTCTACCAACTCTGAGTGGGATCATTTTCCATTTAAAAGTCATTCTACCAACTCTGAGTGGGATCGTTTTCCAATTGAAAGTTATTCTACCAACTCTGAGTGGGATCGTTTTCCATTTAAAAGTCATTCTACCAACTCTGAGTGGGATCGTTTTCCATTTAAAAGTCATTATACCAACTCTGAGTTGGATCATTTTCCATTTAAAAGTCATTATACCAACTCTGAGTTGGATCATTTTCCATTTAAAAGTCATTCTACCAACTCTGAGTGGGATCGTTTTCCATTTAAAAGTCATTCTACCAAGTCTCTAAGTAAGTGGGATCGTTTTCCATTTAAAAGTCATTCTACCAACTCTGAGTGGGATCATTTTCCATTTAAAAGTAATTCTACCAACTCTGAGAGGGATCGTTTTCCATTTATAAGTTATTCTGCTAACTCTCTAAGTAAGTGGGATCGTTTTCCATTTAAAAGTCATTATACCAACTCTGAGTTGGATCATTTTCCATTTAAAAGTCATTATACCAACTCTTAGTGGGATCGTTTTCCATTTAAAAGTCATTCTACCAACTCTGAGTGGGATCGTTTTCCATTTAAAAGTCATTATACCAACTCTGAGTGGGATCGTTTTCCATTTAAAAGTCATTATACCAACTCTGAGTGGGATCGTTTTCCATTTAAAAGTAATTCTGCCAACTCTGAGTGGGATCGTTTTCCATTTAAAGTCATTATACCAACTCTGAGTGGGATCGTTTTCCATTTAAAAGTCATTCTACCAACTCTCTAAGTGAGTGGGATCGTTTTCCATTTAAAAGTTATTCTGCCAACTCTCTAAGTGAGTGGGATCGTTTTCCATTTACAAGTCATTCTACCAACTCTGAGTGGGATCGTTTTCCATTTAAAAGTCATTTTACCAACTCTGAGTGGGATCGTTTTCCATTTAAAAGTCATTCTACCAACTCTGAGTGGGATCGTTTTCCATTTAAAAGTTATTCTACCAACTCTGAGTGGGATCGTTTTCCATTTGAAAGTTATTCTACCAACTCTGAGTGGGATCGTTTTCCATTTAAAAGTCATTCTACCAACTCTGAGTGGGATCGTTTTCCAGTTAAAAGTAATTCTACCAACTCTGAGTGGGATCGTTTTCCATTTAAAAGTCATTATACCAACTCTGAGTGGGATCGTTTTCCATTTGAAAGTTATTCTACCAACTCTGAGTGGGATCGTTTTCCATTTGAAAGTTATTCTACCAACTCTGAGTGGGATCGTTTTCCATTTAAAAGTCATTCTACCAACTCTGAGTGGGATCGTTTTCCATTTTAAAGTTATTCTACCAACTCTGAGTGGGATCGTTTTCCAGTTAAAAGTCATTCTACCAACTCTCTAAGTAAGTGGGATCGTTTTCCATTTAAAAGTCATTCTACCAACTCTGAGTGGGATCGTTTTCCATTTAAAAGTCATTCTACCAACTCTGAGTGGGATCATTTTCCATTTAAAAGTAATTCTACCAACTCTGAGTGGGATCGTTTTCCATTTAAAAGTCATTTTACCAACTCTCTAAGTGAGTCGGATTGTTTTCCATTTAAAAGTCATTCTACCAACTCTGAGTGGGATCGTTTTCCATTTAAAAGTCATTTTACCAACTCTGAGTGGGATCGTTTTCCATTTAAAAGTTATTCTACCAACTCTCTAAGTGAGTGGGATCGTTTTCCATTTAAAAGTTATTCTGCCAACTCTCTAAGTGAGTGGGATCGTTTTCCATTTAAAAGTCATTCTACCAACTCTGAGTGGGATCGTTTTCCATTTAAAAGTCATTTTACCAACTCTGAGTGGGATCGTTTTCCATTTAAAAGTCATTCTACCAACTCTGAGTGGGATCGTTTTCCATTTAAAAGTTATTCTACCAACTCTGAGTGGGATCGTTTTCCATTTAAAAGTCATTCTACCAACTCTGAGGGGGATCGATTTCCATTTAAAAGTCATTCTACCAACTCTCTAAGTGAGTGGGATCGTTTTCCATTTAAAAGTCATTCTACCAACTCTGAATGGGATCGTTTTCCATTTAAAAGTCATTATACCAACTCTGAGTGGGATCGTTTTCCATTTAAAAGTCATTCTACCAACTCTCTAAGTGAGTGGGATCGTTTTCCATTTAAAAGTCATTCTACCAACTCTGAGGGGGATCGATTTCCATTTAAAAGTCATTCTACCAACTCTCTAAGTGAGTGGGATCGTTTTCCATTTAAAAGTTATTCTGCCAACTCTCTAAGTGAGTGGGATCGTTTTCCATTTAAAAGTCATTCTACCAACTCTGAATGGGATCGTTTTCCATTTAAAAGTCATTATACCAACTCTCTAAGTGAGTGGGATCATTTTCCATTTAAAAGTCATTCTACCAACTCTGAATGGGATCGTTTTCCATTTAAAAGTCATTATACCAACTCTGAGTGGGATCGTTTTCCATTTAAAAGTCATTCTACCAACTCTCTAAGTGAGTGGGATCGTTTTCCATTTAAAAGTTATTCTGCCAACTCTCTAAGTGAGTGGGATCGTTTTCCATTTAAAAGTCATTCTACCAACTCTGAGTGGGATCGTTTTCCATTTAAAAGTCATTATACCAACTCTGAGTGGGATCGTTTTCCATTTAAAAGTCATTATACCAACTCTGAGTGGGATCGTTTTCCATTTAAAAGTCATTATACCAACTCTGAGTGGGATCGTTTTCCATTTAAAAGTAATTCTGCCAACTCTGAGTGGGATCGTTTTCCATTTAAAAGTCATTCTACCAACTCTGAGTGGGATCGTTTTCCATTTAAAAGTCATTCTACCAACTCTCTAAGTGAGTGGGATCGTTTTCCATTTAAAAGTTATTCTGCCAACTCTCTAAGTGAGTGGGATCGTTTTCCATTTACAAGTCATTCTACCAACTCTGAGTGGGATCGTTTTCCATTTAAAAGTCATTTTACCAACTCTGAGTGGGATCGTTTTCCATTTAAAAGTCATTCTACCAACTCTGAGTGGGATCGTTTTCCATTTAAAAGTTATTCTACCAACTCTGAGTGGGATCGTTTTCCATTTGAAAGTTATTCTACCAACTCTGAGTGGGATCGTTTTCCATTTAAAAGTCATTCTACCAACTCTGAGTTGGATCATTTTCCATTTAAAAGTCATTATACCAACTCTGAGTGGGATCGTTTTCCATTTAAAAGTCATTCTACCAACTCTGAGTGGGATCGTTTTCCATTTAAAAGTCATTATACCAACTCTGAGTGGGATCGTTTTCCATTTAAAAGTAATTCTGCCAACTCTGAGTGGGATCGTTTTCCATTTAAAGTCATTATACCAACTCTGAGTGGGATCGTTTTCCATTTAAAAGTCATTTTACCAACTCTCTAAGTGAGTCGGATTGTTTTCCATTTAAAAGTCATTCTACCAACTCTGAGTGGGATCGTTTTCCATTTAAAAGTCATTTTACCAACTCTGAGTGGGATCGTTTTCCATTTAAAAGTTATTCTACCAACTCTCTAAGTGAGTGGGATCGTTTTCCATTTAAAAGTTATTCTGCCAACTCTCTAAGTGAGTGGGATCGTTTTCCATTTAAAAGTCATTCTACCAACTCTGAGTGGGATCGATTTCCATTTAAAAGTCATTCTACCAACTCTCTAAGTGAGTGGGATCGTTTTCCATTTAAAAGTCATTCTACCAACTCTGAATGGGATCGTTTTCCATTTAAAAGTCATTATACCAACTCTGAGTGGGATCGTTTTCCATTTAAAAGTCATTCTACCAACTCTCTAAGTGAGTGGGATCGTTTTCCATTTAAAAGTCATTCTACCAACTCTGAATGGGATCGTTTTCCATTTAAAAGTCATTATACCAACTCTCTAAGTGAGTGGGATCGTTTTCCATTTAAAAGTCATTCTACCAACTCTGAATGGGATCGTTTTCCATTTAAAAGTCATTATACCAACTCTGAGTGGGATCGTTTTCCATTTAAAAGTCATTCTACCAACTCTCTAAGTGAGTGGGATCGTTTTCCATTTAAAAGTTATTCTGCCAACTCTCTAAGTGAGTGGGATCGTTTTCCATTTAAAAGTCATTCTACCAACTCTGAGTGGGATCGTTTTCCATTTAAAAGTCATTATACCAACTCTGAGTGGGATCGTTTTCCATTTAAAAGTCATTATACCAACTCTGAGTGGGATCGTTTTCCATTTAAAAGTCATTATACCAACTCTGAGTGGGATCGTTTTCCATTTAAAAGTAATTCTGCCAACTCTGAGTGGGATCGTTTTCCATTTAAAAGTCATTCTACCAACTCTGAGTGGGATCGTTTTCCATTTAAAAGTCATTCTACCAACTCTCTAAGTGAGTGGGATCGTTTTCCATTTAAAAGTTATTCTGCCAACTCTCTAAGTGAGTGGGATCGTTTTCCATTTACAAGTCATTCTACCAACTCTGAGTGGGATCGTTTTCCATTTAAAAGTCATTTTACCAACTCTGAGTGGGATCGTTTTCCATTTAAAAGTCATTCTACCAACTCTGAGTGGGATCGTTTTCCATTTAAAAGTTATTCTACCAACTCTGAGTGGGATCGTTTTCCATTTGAAAGTTATTCTACCAACTCTGAGTGGGATCGTTTTCCATTTAAAAGTCATTCTACCAACTCTGAGTTGGATCATTTTCCATTTAAAAGTCATTATACCAACTCTGAGTGGGATCGTTTTCCATTTAAAAGTCATTCTACCAACTCTGAGTGGGATCGTTTTCCATTTAAAAGTCATTATACCAACTCTGAGTGGGATCGTTTTCCATTTAAAAGTAATTCTGCCAACTCTGAGTGGGATCGTTTTCCATTTAAAGTCATTATACCAACTCTGAGTGGGATCGTTTTCCATTTAAAAGTCATTCTACCAACTCTCTAAGTGAGTGGGATCGTTTTCCATTTAAAAGTAATTCTACCAACTCTGAGAGGGATCGTTTTCCATTTATAAGTTATTCTGCTAACTCTCTAAGTAAGTGGGATCGTTTTCCATTTAAAAGTCATTATACCAACTCTGAGTTGGATCATTTTCCATTTAAAGTCATTATACCAACTCTGAGTGGGATCGTTTTCCATTTAAAAGTCATTCTACCAACTCTGAGTGGGATCGTTTTCCATTTAAAAGTCATTATACCAACTCTGAGTGGGATCGTTTTCCATTTAAAAGTAATTCTGCCAACTCTGAGTGGGATCGTTTTCCATTTAAAGTCATTATACCAACTCTGAGTGGGATCGTTTTCCATTTAAAAGTCATTCTACCAACTCTCTAAGTGAGTGGGATCGTTTTCCATTTAAAAGTTATTCTGCCAACTCTCTAAGTGAGTGGGATCGTTTTCCATTTACAAGTCATTCTACCAACTCTGAGTGGGATCGTTTTCCATTTAAAAGTCATTTTACCAACTCTGAGTGGGATCGTTTTCCATTTAAAAGTCATTCTACCAACTCTGAGTGGGATCGTTTTCCATTTAAAAGTTATTCTACCAACTCTGAGTGGGATCGTTTTCCATTTGAAAGTTATTCTACCAACTCTGAGTGGGATCGTTTTCCATTTAAAAGTCATTCTACCAACTCTGAGTGGGATCGTTTTCCATTTGAAATTTATTCTACCAACTCTGAGTGGGATCGTTTTCCATTTGAAAGTTATTCTACCAACTCTGAGTGGGATCGTTTTCCATTTAAAAGTCATTCTACCAACTCTGAGTGGGATCGTTTTCCATTTTAAAGTTATTCTACCAACTCTGAGTGGGATCGTTTTCCAGTTAAAAGTCATTCTACCAACTCTCTAAGTAAGTGGGATCGTTTTCCATTTAAAAGTCATTCTACCAACTCTGAGTGGGATCGTTTTCCAGTTAAAAGTCATTCTACCAACTCTGAGTGGGATCATTTTCCATTTAAAAGTAATTCTACCAACTCTGAGTGGGATCGTTTTCCATTTAAAAGTCATTTTACCAACTCTCTAAGTGAGTCGGATTGTTTTCCATTTAAAAGTCATTCTACCAACTCTGAGTGGGATCGTTTTCCATTTAAAAGTCATTTTACCAACTCTGAGTGGGATCGTTTTCCATTTAAAAGTTATTCTACCAACTCTCTAAGTGAGTGGGATCGTTTTCCATTTAAAAGTTATTCTGCCAACTCTCTAAGTGAGTGGGATCGTTTTCCATTTAAAAGTCATTCTACCAACTCTGAGTGGGATCGTTTTCCATTTAAAAGTCATTTTACCAACTCTGAGTGGGATCGTTTTCCATTTAAAAGTCATTCTACCAACTCTGAGTGGGATCGTTTTCCATTTAAAAGTTATTCTACCAACTCTGAGTGGGATCGTTTTCCATTTAAAAGTCATTCTACCAACTCTGAGGGGGATCGATTTCCATTTAAAAGTCATTCTACCAACTCTCTAAGTGAGTGGGATCGTTTTCCATTTAAAAGTCATTCTACCAACTCTGAATGGGATCGTTTTCCATTTAAAAGTCATTATACCAACTCTGAGTGGGATCGTTTTCCATTTAAAAGTCATTCTACCAACTCTCTAAGTGAGTGGGATCGTTTTCCATTTAAAAGTCATTCTACCAACTCTGAGGGGGATCGATTTCCATTTAAAAGTCATTCTACCAACTCTCTAAGTGAGTGGGATCGTTTTCCATGTAAAAGTTATTCTGCCAACTCTCTAAGTGAGTGGGATCGTTTTCCATTTAAAAGTCATTCTACCAACTCTGAATGGGATCGTTTTCCATTTAAAAGTCATTATACCAACTCTGAGTGGGATCGTTTTCCATTTAAAAGTCATTCTACCAACTCTCTAAGTGAGTGGGATCGTTTTCCATTTAAAAGTTATTCTGCCAACTCTCTAAGTGAGTGGGATCGTTTTCCATTTAAAAGTCATTCTACCAACTCTGAGTGGGATCGTTTTCCATTTAAAAGTCATTTTACCAACTCTGAGTGGGATCGTTTTCCATTTAAAAGTTATTCTACCAACTCTGAGTGGGATCGTTTTCCATTTAAAAGTTATTCTACCAACTCTCTAACTAAGTGGGATCGTTTTCCATTTAAAAGTAATTCTGCCAACTCTGAGTGGGATTGTTTTCCATTTGAAAGTTATTCTACCAACTCTGAGTGGGATCATTTTCCATTTAAAAGTCATTCTACCAACTCTGAGTGGGATCGTTTTCCATTTAAAAGTCATTATACCAACTCTGAGTGGGATCGTTTTCCATTTGAAAGTTATTCTACCAACTCTGAGTGGGATCGTTTTCCATTTGAAAGTTATTCTACCAACTCTGAGTGGGATCGTTTTCCATTTAAAAGTCATTCTACCAACTCTGAGTGGGATCGTTTTCCATTTTAAAGTTATTCTACCAACTCTGAGTGGGATCGTTTTCCAGTTAAAAGTCATTCTACCAACTCTCTAAGTAAGTGGGATCGTTTTCCATTTAAAAGTCATTCTACCAACTCTGAGTGGGATCGTTTTCCATTTAAAAGTCATTCTACCAACTCTGAGTGGGATCATTTTCCATTTAAAAGTAATTCTACCAACTCTGAGTGGGATCGTTTTCCATTTAAAAGTCATTTTACCAACTCTCTAAGTGAGTCGGATTGTTTTCCATTTAAAAGTCATTCTACCAACTCTGAGTGGGATCGTTTTCCATTTAAAAGTCATTTTACCAACTCTGAGTGGGATCGTTTTCCATTTAAAAGTTATTCTACCAACTCTCTAAGTGAGTGGGATCGTTTTCCACTTAAAAGTTATTCTGCCAACTCTCTAAGTGAGTGGGATCGTTTTCCATTTAAAAGTCATTCTACCAACTCTGAGTGGGATCGTTTTCCATTTAAAAGTCATTTTACCAACTCTGAGTGGGATCGTTTTCCATTTAAAAGTCATTCTACCAACTCTGAGTGGGATCGTTTTCCATTTAAAAGTTATTCTACCAACTCTGAGTGGGATCGTTTTCCATTTAAAAGTCATTCTACCAACTCTGAGGGGGATCGATTTCCATTTAAAAGTCATTCTACCAACTCTCTAAGTGAGTGGGATCGTTTTCCATTTAAAAGTCATTCTACCAACTCTGAGTGGGATCATATTCCATTTAAAAGTAATTCTGCCATCTCTGAGTGGGATAATTTTCCATTTAAAAGTCATTTTACCAACTCTGAGTGGGATCGTTTTCCATTTAAAAGTCATTTTACCAACTCTCTGAGTGAGTGGGATCGTTTTCCATTTAAAAGTTATTCTACCAACTCTCTAAGTGAGTGGGATCGTTTTCCATTTAAAAGTCATTCTACCAACTCTGAGTGGGATCGTTTTCCATTTAAAAGTCATTCTGCCAACTCTCTGAGTGAGTGGGATCATATTCCATTTAAAAGTAATTCTGCCATCTCTGAGTGGGATAATTTTCCATTTAAAAGTCATTTTACCAACTCTGAGTGGGATCGTTTTCCATTTAAAAGTCATTCTACCAACTCTGAGTGGGATCGTTTTCCATTTAAAAGTTATTCTGCCAACTCTGAGTGGGATTGTTTTCCATTTGAAAGTTATTCTACCAACTCTGAGTGGGATCATTTTCCATTTAAAAGTCATTCTACCATCTCTGAGTGGGATCGTTTTCCATTTAAAAGTCATTCTACCAACTCTGAGTGGGATCATTTTCCATTTAAAAGTAATTCTACCAACTCTGAGTGGGATCGTTTTCCATTTAAAAGTTATTCTACCAACTCTGAGTGGGATCGTTTTCCATTTAAAAGTCATTCTACCAACTCTGAGTGGGATCGTTTTCCATTTTAAAGTTATTCTACCAACTCTGAGTGGGATCGTTTTCCAGTTAAAAGTCATTCTACCAACTCTCTAAGTAAGTGGGATCGTTTTCCATTTAAAAGTCATTCTACCAACTCTGAGTGGGATCGTTTTCCATTTAAAAGTCATTCTGCCAACTCTGAGTGGGATTGTTTTCCATTTGAAAGTTATTCTACCAACTCTGAGTGGGATCATTTTCCATTTAAAAGTCATTCTACCAACTCTGAGGGGGATCGATTTCCATTTAAAAGTTATTCTACCAACTCTCTAAGTGAGTGGGATCGTTTTCCATTTAAAAGTTATTCTGCCAACTCTCTAAGTGAGTGGGATCGTTTTCCATTTAAAAGTCATTCTACCAACTCTGAGGGGGATCGATTTCCATTTAAAAGTCATTCTACCAACTCTCTAAGTGAGTGGGATCGTTTTCCATTTAAAAGTTATTCTGCCAACTCTCTAAGTGAGTGGGATCGTTTTCCATTTAAAAGTCATTCTACCAACTCTGAATGGGATCGTTTTCCATTTAAAAGTCATTATACCAACTCTGAGTGGGATCGTTTTCCATTTAAAAGTCATTCTACCAACTCTGAGTGGGATCGTTTTCCATTTAAAAGTTATTTTACCAACTCTGAGTGGGATCGTTTTCCATTTAAAAGTTATTCTACCAACTCTCTAACTAAGTGGGATTGTTTTCCATTTAAAAGTAATTCTGCCAACTCTGAGTGGGATTGTTTTCCATTTGAAAGTTATTCTACCAACTCTGAGTGGGATCATTTTCCATTTAAAAGTCATTCTACCAACTCTGAGTGGGATCGTTTTCCATTTTAAAGTTATTCTACCAACTCTGAGTGGGATCGTTTTCCATTTAAAAGTCATTCTACCAACTCTCTAAGTAAGTGGGATCGTTTTCCATTTAAAAGTCATTCTACCAACTCTGAGTGGGATCGTTTTCCATTTAAAAGTCATTCTACCAACTCTGAGTGGGATCATTTTCCATTTAAAAGTAATTCTACCAACTCTGAGTGGGATCGTTTTCCATTTAAAAGTCATTTTACCAACTCTCTAAGTGAGTCGGATTGTTTTCCATTTAAAAGTCATTCTACCAACTCTGAGTGGGATCGTTTTCCATTTAAAAGTCATTTTACCAACTCTGAGTGGGATCGTTTTCCATTTAAAAGTCATTCTACCAACTCTCTGAGTGGGATCGTTTTCCATTTAAACGTCATTCTACCAACTCTCTAAGTGAGTGGGATCGTTTTCAATTTAAAAGTCATTCTACCAACTCTCTGAGTGGGATCGTTTTCCATTTAAAAGTCATTCTACCAACTCTCTGCTCTTACTTACAAACCCATGCTCTCTCTCTCCCTCTCGCTCTCTATCACCAAACAGACTAGATTTTTCCATTCATCCATTTCCCATCCACAGGGGAGTGTAATTTGAGTGAGGGAACGACAAAGCGAAAAAACAAACAAACAAACAAACAGTAGATGGAAGCAGAGTGAGAGTGGAGCCAGAGAGGCAGAGCTAAGGCAGTTCAGATTGCCATGCCTCATTGCCAGTTTGAACCTCTGGCTCTGGGTTGCTGCCACGCTGTTTCCGCTGATTGCGAACGGAGGATCGGCCGGTTGCTCTCCCGGATCCATCTCACTCGCAGTGCAGGGGGCCGAGGGAGGGGGCAAGAGGAGGTTGTAGGCACCCATGGGGAACTCACAGCCCTGCCAGATTCCTGCTCTCTCTCTCTAACTCTCTCTCTCTCTACTCAGGCCAGCCTTGACCTAGACATCCTGGCCTGGAAAGGCATGCCTCCATCACATCCAGTTATCCAAGTTATCTAGCTGACATTGCTGAGATGGGCATTGTAATGGATCACTAGTCACTTTATACAATGCCACTCTTAATGATGCCACTTTAATAATGTTTACATCTCTTACATTACTCATATCACATGTATATACTGAATTTTATACCATCTACTGCACCTTGCCCATGTCGCTCGACCATCGATCATCCATATATTATATGTAAATATTCTCATTCACCCCTTTAGATTTGTGTGTATTAGGTTGTTGTTGGGGAATTGTTAGATTACTTGTTAAATATTACTGCACTGTCGGAACTAGAAGCACAAGCATTTCACCACACTCGCATTAGCATCTGCTAACCATGTATATGTGACCAAAACAATTTGATTTGATTTTGATTTGAAGCTACTGAGTAGTAATCAGAATTTCCAGTTGTATATGACTTAGACACAGTAGGGATGTTGCAGCAGCCATCTGGAAGTGGTATGTATGTACCTTGCTGCTTGCTGATTACAGGAGTCTCAGATGGCAGGAGGGAGCTTTAACCTACTGGACGCTGCACCATATAGACCCATTTAATTCACACACTGTCTGGATGCAGCCTGTAATTATCTGGCCCCAGATGTCCTGTGTTTAGTCCCCCCCCCCCCACTGCTCTATTTCCAGACCCAACTCCATGGTGGGGGGGTCAGAGAAGGACATGGTCTCCTGCATTGTCCTTTCAGAAGACCTCTGCTGTACACGGCTGGGCCTGGCTGGGACTTGGCAGAGCTGGCACCCCTCGCTGGGTGAAATATGAGGGGCGTCAGCTGGCAGTAGTGTGGGGGACGCGGGGTTCGCCAGCGCTCTTGTCTCTACTAATGAGTCCCGTCTGGTGTCCAGGATGAGAAGGGGGGGTAAATCAGGACTCAATGAAAACCATTATAATGCCCTTAACCTGGTACCGTCTTTCCCAAGTACTGGTCTGAACTACAGTATACTAATAAAATAGTACTGGCCTGAACTACAGTATACTAATAAAATAGTACTGGTCTGAACTACAGTATACTAATAAAATAGTACTGGTCTGAACTACAGTATACCTAATAGACCAGTACTGGTCTGAACTACAGTATACCTAATAGAACAGTACTGGTTTGAACTACAGTATACCGAATAGACCCGTACTGGTCTGAACTACAGTATACTAATATAATAGTACTGGTCTGAACTACAGTATACCTAATAGAATAGTACTGGTCTGAACTACAGTATTCTAATAGACTAGTACTGGTCTGAACTACAGTATTCTAATAGACTAGTACTGGTCTGAACTACAGTATACCGAATAGACCAGTACTGGTTTGAACTACAGTATACCGAATAGACCAGTACTGGTCTGAACTACAGTATACTAATATAATAGTACTGGTCTGAACTACAGTATTCTAATAGACTAGTACTGGTCTGAACTACAGTATTCTAATAGACTAGTACTGGTCTGAACTACAGTATTCTAATAGACTAGTACTGGTCTGAACTACAGTATACCTAATAGAATAGTACTGGTCTGAACTACAGTATTCTAATAGACTAGTACTGGTTTGAACTACAGTATACCTAATAGACCAGTACTGGTCTGAACTACAGTATACCTAATAGACTAGTACTGGTCTGAACTACAGTATACCTAATAGACCAGTACTGGTCTGAACTACAGTATACCTAATACACCAGTACTGGTCTGAACTACAGTATACCTAATAGAATAGTACTGCTCTGAACTACAGTATTCTAATAGACTAGTACTGGTCTGAACTACAGTATTCTAATAGACTAGTACTGGTCTGAACTACAGTACACCTAATAGACTAGTACTGGTCTGAACTACAGTATACCTAATAGACCAGTACTGGTCTGAACTACAGTATACTAATAAAATAGTTCTGATCTGAACTACAGTATACCTAAAAGACCAGTACTGGTCTGAACTACAGTATACTAATAAAATAGTTCTGATCTGAACTACAGTATACCTAAAAGACCAGTACTGGTCTGAACTACAGTATACTAATAAAATAGTACTGATCTGAACTACAGTATACCTAATAGACCAGTACTGGTCTGAACTACAGTATACTAATAAAATAGAGCTGATCTGAACTACAGTATACCTAATAGACCAGGACTGGTCTGAACTACAGTATACTAATAAAATAGTACTGGTCTGAACTACAGTATACCTAATAGACTAGTACTGGTCTGAACTACAGTATACCTAATACACCAGTACTGGTCTGAACTACAGTATACTAATAGAATAGTACTGGTCTGAACTACAGTATTCTAATAGACTAGTACTGGTCTGAACTACAGTATACCTAATAGACTAGTACTGGTCTGAACTACAGTATACCTAATAGACCAGTACTGGTCTGAACTACGGTATACTAATATAATAGTACTGGTCTGAACTACAGTATACCTAATAGAATAGTACTGGTCTGAACTACAGTATTCTAATAGACTAGTACTGGTCTGAACTACAGTATACTAATATAATAGTACTGGTCTGAACTACAGTATTCTAATAGACTAGTACTGGTCTGAACTACAGTATACCTAATAGACTAGTACTGGTCTGAACTACATTATACCTAATACACCAGTACTGGTCTGAACTACAGTATACTAATAGAATAGTACTGGTCTGAACTACAGTATTCTAATAGACTAGTACTGGTCTGAACTACAGTATACCTAATAGACTAGTACTGGTCTGAACTACATTATACCTAATAGACCAGTACTGGTCTGAACTACAGTATACTAATATAATAGTACTGGTCTGAACTACAGTATACCTAATAGAATAGTACTGGTCTGAACTACAGTATTCTAATAGACTAGTACTGGTCTGAACTACAGTATACTAATATAATAGTACTGGTCTGAACTACAGTATTCTAATAGACTAGTACTGGTCTGAACTACAGTATACCTAATAGACTAGTACTGGTCTGAACTACAGTATACTAATATAATAGTACTGGTCTGAACTACAGTATACCTAATAGACTAGTACTGGTCTGAACTACAGTATACCTAATAGACCAGTACTGGTCTGAACTACAGTATACTAAAATAATAGTACTGGTCTGAACTACAGTATACCTAATAGAATAGTACTGGTCTGAACTACAGTATTCTAATAGACTAGTACTGGTCTGAACTACAGTATACTAATATAATAGTACTGGTCTGAACTACAGTATTCTAATAGACTAGTACTGGTCTGAACTACAGTATACCTAATAGACTAGTACTGGTCTGAACTACAGTATACCTAATACACCAGTACTGGTCTGAACTACAGTATACTAATAGAATATGACTGGTCTGAAATACAGTATTCTAATAGACTAGTACTGGTCTGAACTACAGTATACCTAATAGAATAGTACTGGTCTGAACTACAGTATACCTAATAGACCAGTACTGGTCTGAACTACAGTATACTAAAATAATAGTACTGGTCTGAACTACAGTATACCTAATAGAATAGTACCCGTCTGAACTACAGTATTCTAATAGACTAGTACTGGTCTGAACTACAGTATACCTGATAGAATAGTACTGGTCTGAACTACAGTATACTAATAAAATAGTTCTGATCTGAACTACAGTATACCTAAAAGACCAGTACTGGTCTGAACTACAGTATACTAATAAAATAGTACTGATCTGAACTACAGTATACCTAATAGACCAGTACTGGTCTGAACTACAGTATACTAATAAAATAGAGCTGATCTGAACTACAGTATACCTAATAGACCAGGACTGGTCTGAAATACAGTATACTAATAAAATAGTACTGGTCTGAACTACAGTATACCTAATAGACTAGTACTGGTCTGAACTACAGTATACCTAATACACCAGTACTGGTCTGAACTACAGTATACTAATATAATAGTACTGGTCTGAACTACAGTATTCTAATAGACTAGTACTGGTCTGAACTACAGTATACCTAATAGACTAGTACTGGTCTGAACTACAGTATACTAATATAATAGTACTGGTCTGAACTACAGTATACTAAAATAATAGTACTGGTCTGAACTACAGTATACCTAATAGAATAGTACTGGTCTGAACTACAGTATTCTAATAGACTAGTACTGGTCTGAACTACAGTATACTAATATAATAGTACTGGTCTGAACTACAGTATTCTAATAGACTAGTACTGGTCTGAACTACAGTATACCTAATAGACTAGTACTGGTCTGAACTACAGTATACCTAATACACCAGTACTGGTCTGAACTACAGTATACTAATAGAATATGACTGGTCTGAAATACAGTATTCTAATAGACTAGTACTGGTCTGAACTACAGTATACCTAATAGAATAGTACTGGTCTGAACTACAGTATACCTAATAGACCAGTACTGGTCTGAACTACAGTATACTAAAATAATAGTACTGGTCTGAACTACAGTATACCTAATAGAATAGTACCCGTCTGAACTACAGTATTCTAATAGAATAGTACTGGTCTGAACTACAGTATACCTGATAGAATAGTACTGGTCTGAACTACAGTATTCTAATAGACCAGTACTGGTCTGACCTACAATATAACCTAATAGACCAGTACTGGTCTGAATTACAATATACCTGATAGACCAGTACTGGTCTGAACTACAGTATACCTAATAGACTAGTACTGGTCTGAACTACAGTATACTAATAGACCAGTACTGGTCTGAACTACAGTATACTAATAGAATAGTACTGGTCTGAACTACAGTATTCTAATAGACTAGTACTTGTCTGAACTACAGTATACCTAATAGAATAGTACTGGTCTGAACTACAGTATTCTAATAGAATAGTACTGGTCTGAACTACAGTATACTAATATAATGGTACTGGTCTGAACTACAGTATACCTAATAGAACAGTACTGGTCTGAACTACAGTATTCTAATAGACCAGTACTGGTCTGACCTACAATATAACCTAATAGACCAGTACTGGTCTGAACTACAGTATACCTAATAGACTAGTACTGGTCTGAACTACAGTATACTAATAGACCAGTACTGGTCTGAACTACAGTATACTAATAGAATAGTACTGGTCTGAACTACAGTATTCTAATAGACTAGTACTTGTCTGAACTACAGTATACCTAATAGAATAGTACTGGTCTGAACTACAGTATTCTAATAGACTAGTACTGGTCTGAACTACAGTATACTAATATAATAGTACTGGTCTGAACTACAGTATACTAATAGACCAGTACTGGTCTGAACTACAGTATACTAATAGAATAGTACTGGTCTGAACTACAGTATACTAATAGAATAGTACTGGTCTGAACTACAGTATTCTAATAGACTAGTACTGGTCTGAACTACAGTACACCTAATAGACTAGTACTGGTCTGAACTACAGTATACCTAATAGACCAGTACTGGTCTGAACTACAGTATACTAATAAAATAGTTCTGATCTGAACTACAGTATACCTAATAGACCAGTACTGGTCTGAACTACAGTATACTAATAAAATAGAGCTGATCTGAACTACAGTATACCTAATAAACCAGGACTGGTCTGAACTACAGTATACCTAATAGACTAGTACTGGTCTGAACTACAGTATACCTAATAGACTAGTACTGGTATGAACTACAGTATACTAATATAATAGTACTGGTCTGAACTACAGTATACCTAATAGACTAGTACTGGTCTGAACTACAGTATACCTAATAGACCAGTACTGGTCTGAACTACAGTATACTAAAATAATAGTACATGTCTGAACTACAGTATACCTAATAGAATAGTACTGGTCTGAACTACAGTATTCTAATAGACTAGTACTGGTCTGAACTACAGTATACTAATATAATAGTACTGGTCTGAACTACAGTATTCTAATAGACTAGTACTGGTCTGAACTACAGTATACCTAATAGACTAGTACTGGTCTGAACTACAGTATTCTAATAGACTAGTACTGGTCTGAACTACAGTATACTAATATAATAGTACTGGTCTGAACTACAGTACTCTAATAGACTAGTACTGGTCTGAACTACAGTATACCTAATAGACTAGTACTGGTCTGAACTACAGTATACCTAATACACCAGTACTGGTCTGAACTACAGTATACTAATAGAATATGACTGGTCTGAAATACAGTATTCTAATAGACTAGTACTGGTCTGAACTACAGTATACCTAATAGAATAGTACTGGTCTGAACTACAGTATACCTAATAGACCAGTACTGGTCTGAACTACAGTATACTAAAATAATAGTACTGGTCTGAACTACAGTATACCTAATAGAATAGTACCCGTCTGAACTACAGTATTCTAATAGACTAGTACTGGTCTGAACTACAGTATACCTGATAGAATAGTACTGGTCTGAACTACAGTATACTAATAAAATAGTTCTGATCTGAACTACAGTATACCTAAAAGACCAGTACTGGTCTGAACTACAGTATACTAATAAAATAGTACTGATCTGAACTACAGTATACCTAATAGACCAGTACTGGTCTGAACTACAGTATACTAATAAAATAGAGCTGATCTGAACTACAGTATACCTAATAGACCAGGACTGGTCTGAAATACAGTATACTAATAAAATAGTACTGGTCTGAACTACAGTATACCTAATAGACTAGTACTGGTCTGAACTACAGTATACCTAATACACCAGTACTGGTCTGAACTACAGTATACTAATATAATAGTACTGGTCTGAACTACAGTATTCTAATAGACTAGTACTGGTCTGAACTACAGTATACCTAATAGACTAGTACTGGTCTGAACTACAGTATACTAATATAATAGTACTGGTCTGAACTACAGTATACTAAAATAATAGTACTGGTCTGAACTACAGTATACCTAATAGAATAGTACTGGTCTGAACTACAGTATTCTAATAGACTAGTACTGGTCTGAACTACAGTATACTAATATAATAGTACTGGTCTGAACTACAGTATTCTAATAGACTAGTACTGGTCTGAACTACAGTATACCTAATAGACTAGTACTGGTCTGAACTACAGTATACCTAATACACCAGTACTGGTCTGAACTACAGTATACTAATAGAATATGACTGGTCTGAAATACAGTATTCTAATAGACTAGTACTGGTCTGAACTACAGTATACCTAATAGAATAGTACTGGTCTGAACTACAGTATACCTAATAGACCAGTACTGGTCTGAACTACAGTATACTAAAATAATAGTACTGGTCTGAACTACAGTATTCTAATAGAATAGTACCCGTCTGAACTACAGTATTCTAATAGAATAGTACTGGTCTGAACTACAGTATACCTGATAGAATAGTACTGGTCTGAACTACAGTATTCTAATAGACCAGTACTGGTCTGACCTACAATATAACCTAATAGACCAGTACTGGTCTGAATTACAATATACCTGATAGACCAGTACTGGTCTGAACTACAGTATACCTAATAGACTAGTACTGGTCTGAACTACAGTATACTAATAGACCAGTACTGGTCTGAACTACAGTATACTAATAGAATAGTACTGGTCTGAACTACAGTATTCTAATAGACTAGTACTTGTCTGAACTACAGTATACCTAATAGAATAGTACTGGTCTGAACTACAGTATTCTAATAGAATAGTACTGGTCTGAACTACAGTATACTAATATAATGGTACTGGTCTGAACTACAGTATACCTAATAGAACAGTACTGGTCTGAACTACAGTATTCTAATAGACCAGTACTGGTCTGACCTACAATATAACCTAATAGACCAGTACTGGTCTGAACTACAGTATACCTAATAGACTAGTACTGGTCTGAACTACAGTATACTAATAGACCAGTACTGGTCTGAACTACAGTATACTAATAGAATAGTACTGGTCTGAACTACAGTATTCTAATAGACTAGTACTTGTCTGAACTACAGTATACCTAATAGAATAGTACTGGTCTGAACTACAGTATTCTAATAGACTAGTACTGGTCTGAACTACAGTATACTAATATAATAGTACTGGTCTGAACTACAGTATACTAATAGACCAGTACTGGTCTGAACTACAGTATACTAATAGAATAGTACTGGTCTGAACTACAGTATTCTAATAGACTAGTACTGGTCTGAACTACAGTACACCTAATAGACTAGTACTGGTCTGAACTACAGTATACCTAATAGACCAGTACTGGTCTGAACTACAGTATACTAAAATAATAGTACATGTCTGAACTACAGTATACCTAATAGAATAGTACTGGTCTGAACTACAGTATTCTAATAGACTAGTACTGGTCTGAACTACAGTATACTAATATAATAGTACTGGTCTGAACTACAGTATTCTAATAGACTAGTACTGGTCTGAACTACAGTATACCTAATAGACTAGTACTGGTCTGAACTACAGTATTCTAATAGACTAGTACTGGTCTGAACTACAGTATACTAATATAATAGTACTGGTCTGAACTACAGTACTCTAATAGACTAGTACTGGTCTGAACTACAGTATACCTAATAGACTAGTACTGGTCTGAACTACAGTATACCTAATACACCAGTACTGGTCTGAACTACAGTATACTAATAGAATATGACTGGTCTGAAATACAGTATTCTAATAGACTAGTACTGGTCTGAACTACAGTATACCTAATAGAATAGTACTGGTCTGAACTACAGTATACCTAATAGACCAGTACTGGTCTGAACTACAGTATACTAAAATAATAGTACTGGTCTGAACTACAGTATACCTAATAGAATAGTACCCGTCTGAACTACAGTATTCTAATAGACTAGTACTGGTCTGAACTACAGTATACCTGATAGAATAGTACTGGTCTGAACTACAGTATACTAATAAAATAGTTCTGATCTGAACTACAGTATACCTAAAAGACCAGTACTGGTCTGAACTACAGTATACTAATAAAATAGTACTGATCTGAACTACAGTATACCTAATAGACCAGTACTGGTCTGAACTACAGTATACTAATAAAATAGAGCTGATCTGAACTACAGTATACCTAATAGACCAGGACTGGTCTGAAATACAGTATACTAATAAAATAGTACTGGTCTGAACTACAGTATACCTAATAGACTAGTACTGGTCTGAACTACAGTATACCTAATACACCAGTACTGGTCTGAACTACAGTATACTAATATAATAGTACTGGTCTGAACTACAGTATTCTAATAGACTAGTACTGGTCTGAACTACAGTATACCTAATAGACTAGTACTGGTCTGAACTACAGTATACTAATATAATAGTACTGGTCTGAACTACAGTATACTAAAATAATAGTACTGGTCTGAACTACAGTATACCTAATAGAATAGTACTGGTCTGAACTACAGTATTCTAATAGACTAGTACTGGTCTGAACTACAGTATACTAATATAATAGTACTGGTCTGAACTACAGTATTCTAATAGACTAGTACTGGTCTGAACTACAGTATACCTAATAGACTAGTACTGGTCTGAACTACAGTATACCTAATACACCAGTACTGGTCTGAACTACAGTATACTAATAGAATATGACTGGTCTGAAATACAGTATTCTAATAGACTAGTACTGGTCTGAACTACAGTATACCTAATAGAATAGTACTGGTCTGAACTACAGTATACCTAATAGACCAGTACTGGTCTGAACTACAGTATACTAAAATAATAGTACTGGTCTGAACTACAGTATTCTAATAGAATAGTACCCGTCTGAACTACAGTATTCTAATAGAATAGTACTGGTCTGAACTACAGTATACCTGATAGAATAGTACTGGTCTGAACTACAGTATTCTAATAGACCAGTACTGGTCTGACCTACAATATAACCTAATAGACCAGTACTGGTCTGAATTACAATATACCTGATAGACCAGTACTGGTCTGAACTACAGTATACCTAATAGACTAGTACTGGTCTGAACTACAGTATACTAATAGACCAGTACTGGTCTGAACTACAGTATACTAATAGAATAGTACTGGTCTGAACTACAGTATTCTAATAGACTAGTACTTGTCTGAACTACAGTATACCTAATAGAATAGTACTGGTCTGAACTACAGTATTCTAATAGAATAGTACTGGTCTGAACTACAGTATACTAATATAATGGTACTGGTCTGAACTACAGTATACCTAATAGAACAGTACTGGTCTGAACTACAGTATTCTAATAGACCAGTACTGGTCTGACCTACAATATAACCTAATAGACCAGTACTGGTCTGAACTACAGTATACCTAATAGACTAGTACTGGTCTGAACTACAGTATACTAATAGACCAGTACTGGTCTGAACTACAGTATACTAATAGAATAGTACTGGTCTGAACTACAGTATTCTAATAGACTAGTACTTGTCTGAACTACAGTATACCTAATAGAATAGTACTGGTCTGAACTACAGTATTCTAATAGACTAGTACTGGTCTGAACTACAGTATACTAATATAATAGTACTGGTCTGAACTACAGTATACTAATAGACCAGTACTGGTCTGAACTACAGTATACTAATAGAATAGTACTGGTCTGAACTACAGTATTCTAATAGACTAGTACTGGTCTGAACTACAGTACACCTAATAGACTAGTACTGGTCTGAACTACAGTATACCTAATAGACCAGTACTGGTCTGAACTACAGTATACTAATAAAATAGTTCTGATCTGAACTACAGTATACCTAATAGACCAGTACTGGTCTGAACTACAGTATACTAATAAAATAGAGCTGATCTGAACTACAGTATACCTAATAAACCAGGACTGGTCTGAACTACAGTATACCTAATAGACTAGTACTGGTCTGAACTACAGTATACCTAATAGACTAGTACTGGTATGAACTACAGTATACTAATATAATAGTACTGGTCTGAACTACAGTATACCTAATAGACTAGTACTGGTCTGAACTACAGTATACCTAATAGACCAGTACTGGTCTGAACTACAGTATACTAAAATAATAGTACATGTCTGAACTACAGTATACCTAATAGAATAGTACTGGTCTGAACTACAGTATTCTAATAGACTAGTACTGGTCTGAACTACAGTATACTAATATAATAGTACTGGTCTGAACTACAGTATTCTAATAGACTAGTACTGGTCTGAACTACAGTATACCTAATAGACTAGTACTGGTCTGAACTACAGTATACCTAATACACCAGTACTGGTCTGAACTACAGTATACTAATAGAATATGACTGGTCTGAAATACAGTATTCTAATAGACTAGTACTGGTCTGAACTACAGTATACCTAATAGAATAGTACTGGTCTGAACTACAGTATACCTAATAGACCAGTACTGGTCTGAACTACAGTATACTAAAATAATAGTACTGGTCTGAACTACAGTATACCTAATAGAATAGTACCCGTCTGAACTACAGTATTCTAATAGACTAGTACTGGTCTGAACTACAGTATACCTGATAGAATAGTACTGGTCTGAACTACAGTATTCTAATAGACCAGTACTGGTCTGACCTACAATATAACCTAATAGACCAGTACTGGTCTGAATTACAATATACCTGATAGACCAGTACTGGTCTGAACTACAGTATACCTAATAGACTAGTACTGGTCTGAACTACAGTATACTAATAGACCAGTACTGGTCTGAACTACAGTATACTAATAGAATAGTACTGGTCTGAACTACAGTATTCTAATAGACTAGTACTTGTCTGAACTACAGTATACCTAATAGAATAGTACTGGTCTGAACTACAGTATTCTAATAGAATAGTACTGGTCTGAACTACAGTATACTAATATAATAGTACTGGTCTGAACTACAGTATACCGAATAGAATAGTACCCGTCTGAACTACAGTATTCTAATAGACTAGTACTGGTCTGAACTACAGTATACCTGATAGAATAGTACTGGTCTGAACTACAGTATTCTAATAGACTAGTACTGGTCTGAACTACAGTATACTAATATAATAGTACTGGTCTGAACTACAGTATACCTAATAGAATAGTACTGGTCTGAACTACAGTATTCTAATAGACCAATACTGGTCTGAACTACAGTATACTAATAGAATAGTACTGGTCTGAACTACAGTATTCTAATAGACTAGTACTTGTCTGAACTACAGTATACCTAATAGAATAGTACTGGTCTGAACTACAGTATTATAATAGAATAGTACTGGTCTGAACTATAGTATACTAATAGACCAGTACTGGTCTGAACTACAGTATACTAATAGAATAGTACTGGTCTGAACTACAGTATTCTAATAGACTAGTACTTGTCTGAACTACAGTATACCTAATAGAATAGTACTGGTCTGAACTACAGTATTCTAATAGAATAGTACTGGTCTGAACTACAGTATACTAATATAATAGTACTGGTCTGAACTACAGTATACCTAATAGAATAGTACTGGTCTGAACTACAGTATTCTAATAGACCAGTACTGGTCTGACCTACAATATAACCTAATAGACCAGTACTGGTCTGAACTACAGTATACTAATAGACCAGTACTGGTCTGAACTACAGTATACTAATAGAATAGTACTGGTCTGAACTACAGTATTCTAATAGACTAGTACTTGTCTGAACTACAGTATACCTAATAGAATAGTACTGGTCTGAACTACAGTATTCTAATAGACTAGTACTGGTCTGAACTACAGTATACTAATATAATAGTACTGGTCTGAACTACAGTATACCTAATAGAATAGTACTGGTCTGAACTACAGTATTCTAATAGACCAGTACTGGTCTGACCTACAATATAACCTAATAGACCAGTACTGGTCTGAATTACAATATACCTGATAGACCAGTACTGGTCTGAACTACAGTATACCTAATAGACTAGTACTGGTCTGAACTACAGTATATTAATAGACCAGTACTGGTCTGAACTACAGTATACTAATGGAATAGTACTGGTCTGAACTACAGTATTCTAATAGACTAGTACTGGTCTGAACTACAGTATACTAATATAATAGTACTGGTCTGAACTACAGTATACTAATAGACCAGTACTGGTCTGAACTACAGTATACTAATAGAATAGTACTGGTCTGAACTACAGTATTCTAATAGACTAGTACTGGTCTGAACTACAATATACCTAATAGACTAGTACTGGTCTGAACTACAGTATACCTAATAGACCAGTACTGGTCTGAACTACAGTATACTAATAAAATAGTACTGGTCTGAACTACAGTATACCTAATAGACTAGTACTGGTCTGAACTACAGTATATTAATAGACCAGTACTGGTCTGAACTACAGTATACTAATGGAATAGTACTGGTCTGAACTACAGTATTCTAATAGACTAGTACTGGTCTGAACTACAGTATACTAATATAATAGTACTGGTCTGAACTACAGTATACTAATAGACCAGTACTGGTCTGAACTACAGTATACTAATAGACTAGTACTGGTCTGAACTACAGTATACCTAATAGACCAGTACTGGTCTGAACTACAGTATACTAATAAAATAGTACTGATCTGAACTACAGTATACCTAAAAGACCAGTACTGGTCTGAACTACAGTATACTAATAAAATAGAGCTGATCTGAACCACAGTATACCTAATAGACCAGGACTGGTCTGAACTACAGTATACTAATAAAATAGTACTGGTCTGAACTACAGTATACCTAATAGACTAGTACTGGTCTGAACTACAGTATACCTAATACACCAGTACTGGTCTGAACTACAGTATACTAATAGAATAGTACTGGTCTGAACTACAGTATTCTAATAGACTAGTACTGGTCTGAACTACAGTATACCTAATAGACTAGTACTGGTCTGAACTACAGTATACCTAATAGACCAGTACGGGTCTGAACTACAGTATACTAATATAATAGTACTGGTCTGAACTACAGTATACCTAATAGAATAGTACTGGTCTGAACTACAGTATTCTAATAGACTAGTACTGGTCTGAACTACAGTATACTAATATAATAGTACTGGTCTGAACTACAGTATTCTAATAGACTAGTACTGGTCTGAACTACAGTATACCTAATAGGCTAGTACTGGTCTGAACTACAGGGTCTGAACTACAGTATACTAATATAATAGTACTGGTCTGAACTACAGTATACCTAATAGAATAGTACTGGTCTGAACTACAGTATTCTAATAGACTAGTACTGGTCTGAACTACAGTATACTAATATAATAGTACTGGTCTGAACTACAGTATTCTAATAGACTAGTACTGGTCTGAACTACAGTATACCTAATAGGCTAGTACTGGTCTGAACTACAGTATACCTAATAGACCAGTACTGGTCTGAACTACAGTATACCTAATAGACTAGTACTGGTCTGAACTACAGTATACTAATAGAATAGTACTGGTCTGAACTACAGTATTCTAATAGACTAGTACTGGTCTGAACTACAGTATACCTAATAGAATAGTACTGGTCTGAACTACAGTATTCTAATAGACTAGTACTGGTCTGAACTACAGTATACTAATATAATAGTACTGGTCTGAACTACAGTATACTAATAGACCAGTACTGGTCTGAACTACAGTATACTAATAGAATAGTACTGGTCTGAACTACAGTATTCTAATAGACTAGTACTGGTCTGAACTACAGTACACCTAATAGACTAGTACTGGTCTGAACTACAGTATACCTAATAGACCAGTACTGGTCTGAACTACAGTATACTAATAAAATAGTTCTGATCTGAACTACAGTATACCTAATAGACCAGTACTGGTCTGAACTACAGTATACTAATAAAATAGAGCTGATCTGAACTACAGTATACCTAATAAACCAGGACTGGTCTGAACTACAGTATACCTAATAGACTAGTACTGGTCTGAACTACAGTATACCTAATAGACTAGTACTGGTATGAACTACAGTATACTAATATAATAGTACTGGTCTGAACTACAGTATACCTAATAGACTAGTACTGGTCTGAACTACAGTATACCTAATAGACCAGTACTGGTCTGAACTACAGTATACTAAAATAATAGTACATGTCTGAACTACAGTATACCTAATAGAATAGTACTGGTCTGAACTACAGTATTCTAATAGACTAGTACTGGTCTGAACTACAGTATACTAATATAATAGTACTGGTCTGAACTACAGTATTCTAATAGACTAGTACTGGTCTGAACTACAGTATACCTAATAGACTAGTACTGGTCTGAACTACAGTATACCTAATACACCAGTACTGGTCTGAACTACAGTATACTAATAGAATATGACTGGTCTGAAATACAGTATTCTAATAGACTAGTACTGGTCTGAACTACAGTATACCTAATAGAATAGTACTGGTCTGAACTACAGTATACCTAATAGACCAGTACTGGTCTGAACTACAGTATACTAAAATAATAGTACTGGTCTGAACTACAGTATACCTAATAGAATAGTACCCGTCTGAACTACAGTATTCTAATAGACTAGTACTGGTCTGAACTACAGTATACCTGATAGAATAGTACTGGTCTGAACTACAGTATTCTAATAGACCAGTACTGGTCTGACCTACAATATAACCTAATAGACCAGTACTGGTCTGAATTACAATATACCTGATAGACCAGTACTGGTCTGAACTACAGTATACCTAATAGACTAGTACTGGTCTGAACTACAGTATACTAATAGACCAGTACTGGTCTGAACTACAGTATACTAATAGAATAGTACTGGTCTGAACTACAGTATTCTAATAGACTAGTACTTGTCTGAACTACAGTATACCTAATAGAATAGTACTGGTCTGAACTACAGTATTCTAATAGAATAGTACTGGTCTGAACTACAGTATACTAATATAATAGTACTGGTCTGAACTACAGTATACCGAATAGAATAGTACCCGTCTGAACTACAGTATTCTAATAGACTAGTACTGGTCTGAACTACAGTATACCTGATAGAATAGTACTGGTCTGAACTACAGTATTCTAATAGACTAGTACTGGTCTGAACTACAGTATACTAATATAATAGTACTGGTCTGAACTACAGTATACCTAATAGAATAGTACTGGTCTGAACTACAGTATTCTAATAGACCAGTACTGGTCTGAACTACAGTATACTAATAGAATAGTACTGGTCTGAACTACAGTATTCTAATAGACTAGTACTTGTCTGAACTACAGTATACCTAATAGAATAGTACTGGTCTGAACTACAGTATTATAATAGAATAGTACTGGTCTGAACTATAGTATACTAATAGACCAGTACTGGTCTGAACTACAGTATACTAATAGAATAGTACTGGTCTGAACTACAGTATTCTAATAGACTAGTACTTGTCTGAACTACAGTATACCTAATAGAATAGTACTGGTCTGAACTACAGTATTCTAATAGAATAGTACTGGTCTGAACTACAGTATACTAATATAATAGTACTGGTCTGAACTACAGTATACCTAATAGAATAGTACTGGTCTGAACTACAGTATTCTAATAGACCAGTACTGGTCTGACCTACAATATAACCTAATAGACCAGTACTGGTCTGAACTACAGTATACTAATAGACCAGTACTGGTCTGAACTACAGTATACTAATAGAATAGTACTGGTCTGAACTACAGTATTCTACTAGACTAGTACTTGTCTGAACTACAGTATACCTAATAGAATAGTACTGGTCTGAACTACAGTATTCTAATAGACTAGTACTGGTCTGAACTACAGTATACTAATATAATAGTACTGGTCTGAACTACAGTATACCTAATAGAATAGTACTGGTCTGAACTACAGTATTCTAATAGACCAGTACTGGTCTGACCTACAATATAACCTAATAGACCAGTACTGGTCTGAATTACAATATACCTGATAGACCAGTACTGGTCTGAACTACAGTATACCTAATAGACTAGTACTGGTCTGAACTACAGTATATTAATAGACCAGTACTGGTCTGAACTACAGTATACTAATGGAATAGTACTGGTCTGAACTACAGTATTCTAATAGACTAGTACTGGTCTGAACTACAGTATACTAATATAATAGTACTGGTCTGAACTACAGTATACTAATAGACCAGTACTGGTCTGAACTACAGTATACTAATAGAATAGTACTGGTCTGAACTACAGTATTCTAATAGACTAGTACTGGTCTGAACTACAATATACCTAATAGACTAGTACTGGTCTGAACTACAGTATACCTAATAGACCAGTACTGGTCTGAACTACAGTATACTAATAAAATAGTACTGGTCTGAACTACAGTATACCTAATAGACTAGTACTGGTCTGAACTACAGTATATTAATAGACCAGTACTGGTCTGAACTACAGTATACTAATGGAATAGTACTGGTCTGAACTACAGTATTCTAATAGACTAGTACTGGTCTGAACTACAGTATACTAATATAATAGTACTGGTCTGAACTACAGTATACTAATAGACCAGTACTGGTCTGAACTACAGTATACTAATAGACTAGTACTGGTCTGAACTACAGTATACCTAATAGACCAGTACTGGTCTGAACTACAGTATACTAATAAAATAGTACTGATCTGAACTACAGTATACCTAAAAGACCAGTACTGGTCTGAACTACAGTATACTAATAAAATAGAGCTGATCTGAACCACAGTATACCTAATAGACCAGGACTGGTCTGAACTACAGTATACTAATAAAATAGTACTGGTCTGAACTACAGTATACCTAATAGACTAGTACTGGTCTGAACTACAGTATACCTAATACACCAGTACTGGTCTGAACTACAGTATACTAATAGAATAGTACTGGTCTGAACTACAGTATTCTAATAGACTAGTACTGGTCTGAACTACAGTATACCTAATAGACTAGTACTGGTCTGAACTACAGTATACCTAATAGACCAGTACGGGTCTGAACTACAGTATACTAATATAATAGTACTGGTCTGAACTACAGTATACCTAATAGAATAGTACTGGTCTGAACTACAGTATTCTAATAGACTAGTACTGGTCTGAACTACAGTATACTAATATAATAGTACTGGTCTGAACTACAGTATTCTAATAGACTAGTACTGGTCTGAACTACAGTATACCTAATAGGCTAGTACTGGTCTGAACTACAGGGTCTGAACTACAGTATACTAATATAATAGTACTGGTCTGAACTACAGTATACCTAATAGAATAGTACTGGTCTGAACTACAGTATTCTAATAGACTAGTACTGGTCTGAACTACAGTATACTAATATAATAGTACTGGTCTGAACTACAGTATTCTAATAGACTAGTACTGGTCTGAACTACAGTATACCTAATAGGCTAGTACTGGTCTGAACTACAGTATACCTAATAGACCAGTACTGGTCTGAACTACAGTATACCTAATAGACTAGTACTGGTCTGAACTACAGTATACTAATAGAATAGTACTGGTCTGAACTACAGTATTCTAATAGACTAGTACTGGTCTGAACTACAGTATACCTAATAGAATAGTACTGGTCTGAACTACAGTATTCTAATAGACTAGTACTGGTCTGAACTACAGTATACTAAATAATAGTACTGGTCTGAACTGCAGTATACCTAATAGAATAGTACTGGTCTGAACTACAGTATTCTAATAGACCAGTACTGGTCTGACCTACAATATAACCTAATAGACCAGTACTGGTCTGAATTACAATATACCTGATAGACCAGTACTGTTCTGAACTACAGTATACCTAATAGACTAGTACTGGTCTGAACTACAGTATACTAATAGACCAGTACTGGTCTGAACTACAGTATTCTAATAGACTAGTACTGGTCTGAACTACAGTATACCTAATAGACCAGCACTGGTCTGAACTACAGTATACCTAATAGACTAGTACTGGTCTGAACTACAGAATACTAATAGACCAGTACTGGTCTGAACTACAGTATACTAATAGAATAGTACTGGTCTGAACTACAGTATACCTAATAGACCAGTACTGGTCTGAACTACAGTATACTAATAAAATAGTACTGATCTTGACTACAGTATACCTAATAGACCAGGACTGGTCTGAACTACAGTATACCTTTTAGACCAGTACTGGTCTGAACTACAGTATACTAATAAAATAGAGCTGATCTGAACTACAGTATACCTAATAGACCAAGACTGGTCTGAACTACAGTATACTAATAAAATAGTACTGGTCTGAACTACAGTATACCTAATAGACTAGTACTGGTCTGAACTACAGTATACCTAATACACCAGTACTGGTCTGAACTACAGTACACTAATAGAATAGTAGTGGTCTGAACTACAGTATTCTAATAGACTAATACTGGTCTGAACTACAGTATACCTAATAGACTAGTACTGGTCTGAACTACAGTATACCTAATAGAATAGTACTGGTCTGAACTACAGTATACCTAATTGACCAGTACTGGTCTGAACTACAGTATACTAATATAATAGTACTGGTCTGAACTACAGTATACTAATAGAATAGTAGTGGTCTGAACTACAGTATTCTAATAGACTAGTACTGGTCTGAACTACAGTATACCTAATAGACTAGTAATGGTCTGAACTACAGTATACCTAATAGAATAGTACTGATCTGAACTACAGTATACCTAATTGACCAGTACTGGTCTGAACTACAGTATACTAATATAATAGTACTGGTCTGAACTACAGTATATCTAATAGAATAGTACTGGTCTGAACTACAGTATTCTAATAGACTAGTACTGGTCTGAACTACAGTATACTAATATAATAGTACTGGTCTGAACTACAGTATTCTAATAGACCAGTACTGGTCTGACCTACAATATAACCTAATAGACCAGTACTAGTCTGAATTACAATATACCTGATAGACCAGTACTGGTCTAAACTACAGTATTCTAATAGACTAGTACTGGTCTGAACTACAGTATACCTAATAGAATAGTACTGGTCTGAACTACAGTATTCTAATAGACTAGTACTGGTCTGAACTACAGTATACCTAATAGAATAGTAATGGTCTGAACTACAGTATTCTAATAGACTAGTACTGGTCTGATCTACAGTATACCTAATAGACTAGTACTGGTCTGAACTACAGTATACCTAATAGACTAGTACTGGTCTGAACTACAGTATACCTAATAGACTAGTACTGGTCTGATCTACAGTATACTAATAGAATAGTACTGGTCTGAACTACAATATAACCTAATAGACCAGTGCTGGTCTGAACTACAATATACCTGATAGACCAGTACTGGTCTGAACTACAATATACCTAATAGACCAGTACTGGTCTGAACTACAATATACCTGATAGACCAGTACTGGTCTGAACTACAGTATACTAATAGACCAGTACTGGTCTGAACTACAGTATACTAATAGACTTCTCTCACAAGCTCAGTATAATTATTCTATCTGTACAACCCTCTTACATTCGTCCATCAGTTTCTACATTGTGTTGTGTGGACATTAAGATGTGTTCCATCCACCAATGTGCATGCTGGGTACTTTGTGTCTTTAGACACAAGATGACTGAAGAATTCACCCAGCGGCCTTCCTTCGTTCCATCCCTCATTCTGGTCACATCAGCTCATAACACATGCACATCTCCTTCCTTCCCAGAGAGCTTAGCGGCTGGCGGAGTGTGTGTGTTGCCTGTGATTGATTGTCTACTATGGAAGCGATATGTCTTCAAATAGACGAGCGGATCCTGGCACCAGTTAATTAGTGATGTGTGATGTGTTAGAGGTCACTAATCCTGGTTACATATGTCAGTGCGTATGAAAGATACCTCCTGGGACCTGTTACACACACGCTTATCACACAGTGACAGCCCACTGAGAACAGATGTCAGTTCAACATGGAGTTTGATTTACATTTGGTTGAGTGAAATCAAGACAAATGGCACCACGTCGTTGGATTTAGGTTAAAAGTTGGGTGAAAAATAGATCCCTTTACGCTGATGACTTTTTCGCGCGTTGATTTACGTAACGGCATAACGTTTAATTTTTTTAAATGACGTGGAAACGATGTTGATTCAACCACGTTTTTGTTGTGCAGTGGGAGTGTGTGTATGCTGCTGTCTCTCTCTCAAATAGTTAAAGTACAAAAGGGAATATAAATAAACATAAATATAGGTTGTATTTACAATGGTGTTTGTGCTTCACTGGTTTCCCTTTTCTCGTGGCAACAGGTCACATATCTTGCTGCTGTGATGTCACACTGTGGTATTTCACCCAATAGATATGGGAGTTTATCAAAATTGGGTCTGTGTAATCTGAGGGAAATATGTCTCTCTAATATGGTCGTACATTTGGCAGGAGGTTTAGGAAGTGCAGCTCAGTTTCCACCTCATTTTGTGGGCAGTGAGCACATAGCCTGTCTTCTCTTGAGAGCCAGGTCTGCCAACGGCGGCCTTTCTCAATAGCAAGGCGATGCTCACTGAGTCTGTACATAGTCAAGGTTTTCCTTAACTTTGGGTCAGTCACAGTGGTCTCTCTCTCTTCCTCTCTCTCTCAATTTCTATTTTTGAATTTAAGGGGCTTTATTGACATGGGAAACATACAGTGCCTTGCCCCCTTGAACTTTGTGACCTTTTGCCACATTTCAGGCTTCAAACATAAAGATATAAAACTGTATTTTTTTGTGAAGAATCAACAACAAGTGGGACACAATCATGAAGTGGAACGGCATTTATTGGATATTTCAAACTTTTTTAACAAATCAAAAACTGAAAAATTGGGCGTGCAAAATTATTCAGCCCCTTTACTTTCAGTGCAGCAAACTCTCTCCAGAGGTTCAGTGAGGATCTCTGAATGATCCAATGTTGACCTAAATGACTAATGATGATAAATACAATCCACCTGTGTGTAATCAAGTCTCCGTATAAATGCACCTGCACTGTGATAGTCTCAGATGTCCGTTAAAAGCGCAGAGAGCATCATGAAGAACAAGGAACACACCAGGCAGGTCCGAGATACTGTTGTGAAGAAGTTTAAAGCCGGAGTTGGTTAAAAAAAGATTTCCCAAGCTTTAAACATCCCAAGGAGCACTGTGCAAGCGATAATATTGAAATGGAAGGAGTATCAGACCACTGCAAATCTACCAAGACCTGGCCGTCCCTCTAAACTTTCAGCTCATACAAGGAGAAGACTGATCAGAGATGCAGCCAAGAGGCCCATGATCACTCTGGATGAACTGCAGAGATCTACAGCTGAGGTGGGAGACTCTGTCCATAGGACAACAATCAGTCGTATATTGCACAAATCTGGCCTTTATGGAAGAGTGGCAAGAAGAAAGCCATTTCTTAAAGATATCCATAAAAAGTGTTGTTTAAAGTTTGCCACAAGCCACCTGGGAGACACACCAAACATGTGGAAGAAGGTGCTCTGGTCAGATGAAACCAAAATTGAACTTTTTGGCAACAATGCAAAACGTTATGTTTGGCGTAAAAGCAACACAGCTCATCACCCTGAACACACCATCCCCACTGTCAAACATGGTGGTGGCAGCATCATGGTTTGGGCCTGCTTTTCTTCAGCAGGGACAGGGAAGATGGTTAAAATTGATGGGAAGATGGATGGAGCCAAATACAGGACCATTCTGGAAGAAAACCTGATGGAGTCTGCAAAAGACCTGAGACTGGGACAGAGATTTGTCTTCCAACAAGACAATGATCCAAAACATAAAGCAAAATCTACAATGGAATGGTTCAAAAATAAACATATCCAGGTGTTAGAATGGCCAAGTCAAAGTCCAGACCTGAATCCAATCGAGAATCTGTGGAAAGAACTGAAAACTGCTGTTCACAAATGCTCTCCATCCAACCTCACTGAGCTTGAGCTGTTTTGCAAGGAGGAATGGGAAAAAATGTCAGTCTCTCGATGTGCAAAACTGATAGAGACATACCCCAAGCGACTTACAGCTGTAATCGCAGCAAAAGGTGGCGCTACAAAGTATTAACTTAAGGGGGCTGAATAATTTTGCACGCCCAATTTTTCAGTTTTTGATCTGTAAAAAAAGTTTGAAATATCCAATAAATGTCGTTCCACTTCATGATTGTGTCCCACTTGTTGTTGATTCTTCACAAAAAAAATACAGTTTTATTATATCTTTATGTTTGAAGCCTGAAATGTGGCAAAAGGTCGCAAAGTTCAAGGGGGCCGAATACTTTCGCAAGGCACTGTATGTTTACATTGCCAAAGCAAGTGAAATAGCTAATAAACAAAAGTGAAATAATCAATACAAATGAACAGTTAACATGACACTCACAAAAGTTCCAAAAGAATAAAGTCATTTCAAATGTCATATTATGTCTATATACAGTGTTGTAATGACGTACAAGTACAAAAGGGAAAATAAATACACATAAATATCTCTCTCTCTCTTTCTCACAGCCGCTTCAGATAGATGATAACTTCTGTGGGCAGGACTTCAACCAGCCCCTGGGAGGAACCAGCACCATCGAGGGTCTGCCTCTGTTCGTGGACAAGGACGATGGCATGACCTCGGTGGCGGCCTACGAATACCACGGCCACACCGTGGCCTTTACCGGCACACGCAGCGGACGCATTAAGAAGGTAGGATGATGGTGGATTCAGTGTGTGTGTGTGTGTGTGTGTGTGTGTGTGTGTGTGTGTGTGTGTGTGTGTGTGTGTGTGTGTGTGTGTGTGTGTGTCTGAATGTTACTCAACTCTGGCTATGAGGATGAATCTAAAGGCTCTGTCTCATTGCTGACTCCACTGTGCTGAGTGGGGGATTGAGATGACTGGAGTAGCGGGTTTGCCCATCACTCTCAGCCATTTCTGTGCCTTCTCTGGTGCTGTTCACTGAGCTCTGGAGAACAGGGGAGGAAAGGGAACAGGGGAGGAGAGGGGAAAAGAGCAGGGGAGGAGAGGGGAGAAAGGGTAACAGGGGAGGAGAGGAGAGGGGAAGAGCAGGGGAGGAGAGGGGAGGAGAGGGGAGAAAGGGTAACAGGGGAGGAGAGGGGAAGAGCAGGGGAGGAGAGGGGAGAAAGGGTAACAGGGGAGGAGAGGGGAAGAGCAGGGGAGGGAGAGGGGAGAAAGGGTAACAAGGGAGGAGAGGGGAAGAGCAGGGGAGGAGAGGGGAGAACAGGGGAGGAGAGGGGAGAAAGGGTAACAGGGGAGGAGAGGGGAAGAGCAGGGGAGGAGAGGGGAGAAAGGGTAACAGGGGAGGAGAGGGGGAGAACAGGGGAGGAGAGGGGAGAAACGGTAACAGGGGAGGAGAGGGGAAAGAGCAGGGGAGGAGAGGGGAGAAAGGGTAACAGGGGAGGAGAGGGGAAGAGCAGGGGAGGAGAGGGGGAGAAAGGGTAACAGGGAGGAGAGGGGAAGAGCAGGGGAGGAGAGGGGAGAACAGGGGAGGAGAGGGGAGAAAGGGTAACAGGGGAGGAGAGGGGAAGAGCAGGGGAGGAGAGGGGAGGAGAGGGGAGAACAGGGGAGGAGAGGGGAGAAAGGGGTAAGAGGGGAGGAGAGGGGAAGAGCAGGGGAGGAGAGGGGAGGAGAGGGGAAGAGCAGGGGAGGAGAGGGGAGAACAGGGGAGGAGAGGGGAAGAGCAGGGGAGGAGAGGGGAGGAGAGGGGAGAACAGGGGAGGAGAGGGGAGAACAGGGGAGAACAAGGGAGGAGAGGGGAGAACACGGGAGGAGAGGGGAGAACAGGGGAGGAGAGGGGAGAACAGGGGAGGAGAGGGGGGGACAGGGGAAGAGAGGGGAAGAGCAGGGGAGGAGAGGGGAGAACAGGGGAGGAGAGGGGGAAGAGCAGGGGAGCAGAGGGGAGGAGAGGGGAGAACAGGGGAGGAGAGGGGAGAACAGGGGAGAACAAGGGAGGAGAGGGGAGGAGAGGGGAGAACAGGGGAGGAGAGGGGAGAACAAGGGAGGAGAGGGGAGAACAAGGGAGAACAAGGGAGGAGAGGGGAGAACAGGGGAGGAGAGGGGAGAACAGGGGAGAAAAGGGGAACAGTAGAGGAGAAGGGAGGAGGGAGGGGGTAGGGAAGAACAGGGGAGGAGAGGAGAACAGGGGAGGAGAGGAGAACAGGGGAGGAAAGCAGGGTTAGGTGGGACGGCTCTCAGATGGTTTCAGACTGTTAACACTCTGACTACAGTCTAAGAAGGGCCTTGGGTTTGGGTTAGAGCTTTAGTCAGAATCTCTATGGAAAGCTGAGGGTGAGTAGATTGTACAGTATCTTTGTTGAATGTATGCAATTATTTGTAGGTCATTTTATGTGGCGGATAATAGAGAAACATGGAATCAACCACATATTCATACACACCAGAATGCACACCTGCATACACACTGATTTACACTGAACCATTACTCAGGCACTCATGCCCGCTGGTCTAGGTGCAGGACACACACATGTGCACACACTGAGTCTCTCCTGTTTTGCCAAGTCGGCTGAAACCCAGTCCCATAGTCCTTGGTTCTGACCAAGGTAGCGATAGGTTGCTGGGGGTTTGGAGCGGTGCTGTTGGTGTCCGTCTGCAGGCAGGATGCTGGAGGGGGATGTGGAGGCTGGGGCTGGGATGGATCAGCATATCTCAGAAGGAAGATATCCCTCCCATGATCGGAATCCCATTTCCCCTCTTCCACCGACTCTTCCTGTGTGGAGGCCGAGTGCTGGGCGGTGGGGCGCAGGCTGCTGGTGTCCTCACACATAGATCGATGCAGGGCTGTAGATATAGGAGCAGAGACGGCTGGCTGGAGCTGGCTGGAGCTGGGGAAGCAACGTCATCACCACAGAGCACAACCAGGCCCTCCTGTAGTCTCTCGTTCTCCCCCATGACCCCCCTCCTGCTCTTCAGGAGACCCTGTCATCACAGTCTCACCGCTTACCACCGTGCCATCACAAACCGCCTCTCCTCTCTGTCCATGTCCGTGTATAAATGGCAGTCCTAATTCCATGCGGCGGCATCATTGTCATTTTCTCCTGATTTTGTTGATCTGTTTGTTTGGCTGGTGAGTGCAGTGTTGACGGTGGCTTGACGGTCAGGGACATCTGAGGCGGGCAGGAGCAGAGCACTGCTTCTGTCTGGAGACTGGAGAGAGGAGAGTGTGTGGCCCCCGATCGTTGCTAGCAGTTTTGTTTTATTGCTATATTTATTGTGAGTTAAACTGTGCACCGTGCCCTAATGAAATGGAAAGCAGCAGTCTATGGGTGTAATTCGCCCTGTGCCTCCGTTGATGTGGCTGCAAGGCCCTTATTGATTCATCTATATGAATATATAATCACAGGCGTAAATCTTAGCAGGCGTGGAGGCAGCGGCCGGGTGGACTTGTTCAAATGCAGCTAGTCTAGTTGTTGGGAGGGGGGAGGGGGGGGGGGGGCACACGCCAGATGATGTGTGTGTGCCTGGGTAAAGCCTCCACACACAAGCTCTGTTGGCACCCATGCTGGAGTGTTTGCATATGCATGTGTGTGTCTATCTGAATGTTTGTGGGGGATGTAGAATGTGCTCATACTGTGTTGCTAGTGTTGTGATCTCTCTCTGTAGTATCAGCCAGAAGAGCTGGGATCACTGGGTCACTGTCTGCCATTTAATAGGATTCCTCAGCTTCAGAACAGCTGCAGCTGCTTCAAACACACACAGGAGAGGAACACCCACATCTCCATAAAACCTGGAAAGCTCTCTCAGATGACTTCTATTTCCAACCTGAGAAGCACCCCTCAGGCCTCACAGCTCCTGCTAAGTAGCCTCTCTCAGCCCTTTGAACCATTCCCACCGCCAAAAACAAAAGAGCGAGAGGGAAATAAAAAGAAATAACATTTTCTCTGAGAGGGAGATCTAAGGGATGCGTGGGATGATTCCATATGTGTCGTTGACCTGCTGGGCCTCATACCCAAGTCAGTACCGAACGGATGGGCCAATCTGCATAGGGCGCTGGCCTTGTTACCGTGCCGACGGGCTGAGGGGCGTGTGGCTAAGCCTGATTTGATTTGATTAAGCCCTGTTCATTCTCAGTGGCACAGCTAATCTTGAGGCAGTGAGACATGCAGAGACTTCCAATTAACAAGTCATAAATTATGGAGCAAGGCTCAGTCTCTGCCTTCTCTCTCCTTCTCTGGACTGGTTATAAGCACGAGCCAGTGAACACTACTTCCCCTCCTCCACAGGTACTTGGGTCAGGATAGAGAGATAGAGGGATGAATGGAGGGATAGCCACAGCAAGGTTAGCCAGGGACCGTCCTACGTGGACAGACAGGACACAGGCTCCCCAGTGACCAGACCTTTATTGACGTAGCGCTGATGCTAATGTCATGTCTGCATCTGGGGCTTTACTGTCGCTGGTAAGGCAGACTAATGAAGACACATGATATCTAAGGTAATTGACCATGTAAATCCTAATTAACGCTATAGCATTTGGAAACGGGGATGATGTAGTCGGCGTATTGGCTCCAGTGATGACTGTACGACAGCGTGTGTAAATGTCAGCTGGGAGACTAATGGTGAGGAGCGTTCACTCCGGCCAGACGTTGTCTCAATGTTCATCTGGTGTATCGGGGAGGATATCACTTGCACATGATGGAGAGGAGAGGAGTTGTGATGATAGAGCTAGGAGAAGAGATTGATTCTCTCTTCTCTCCCTGATTCCCAGTAGGATGAGCACCAGGCAGTGTGTAGCTACTGGGCTAGTTTGACTGGCTGGCTCACTGTATGAGAGGCTGTTCAAGAGGCTATTATATCAGCTGCCTATGATATTACCACCAAGGGGTGAAAGTGTCTGGAGAATTCAAATCTGTAGCATTCTCTCCCTCTACTCCCTCCTCTCCCCCCTCCCTCGTTCTCTGTAGCTCGTCACCTTGAACTCCTCCTCTGTGGTGGGCTTGTTGCCCACGGCTACTGTCCTCTAGAGAATTCCCTGTTGGAATAGCATGTCTCTCTGTATCTCTCTGTGTGTGTGTGTGTGTGTGGTGTGTGTGTGTGTGTGTGTGTGTGTGTGTGTGTGTGTGTGTGTGTGTGTGTGTGTGTGTGTGTGTGTGTGTGTGTGTGTGTGTGTGTGTGTGTGTGTAGGAATGTGAAGCATGGGCCTACTGTCCCTCTCTATCCCCCACTCTTCTTCCACCACCACCACTGCTCTACATAACTCTATATATAGTCCTGTCTATATCTACTCAACAAGGGAAGAGTAGAATGGTCATGCATTCATAACGTGCTTGCAGAGTGAACTGAATCAGAAGACTACAAGTGTTTGCACTCTGGGGGGGTGGGGGGGCACGGTGGTGTGGTAGGGGTTCTGGATGCTGTACAGCTACAGTACTCTGTGAGGTTGGGGTATTACTTGATATACAGTGCATTCGGAAAGTATTCAGACCCCTTCACTTTTTCCACATTTTGTTACGTTACAGCCTTATTTTAAAATTGATTAAATTAAATAAAAAAGTAATGAATCTACACACAATACCCCATAATGGCAAAATTAAAACTTTCTTTTTTAGAAATGTATTAAAAATAAAAAATACGGAAAACGAATTTACGTAAGTATTCAGACTCTTTGCTATGAGACTTTCCATTGATCATCCTTGAGATGTTTCTACAACTTGATTGTTTATACATGGTTACACGTGGTCTGCGGTTGTGAGGCCGGTTGGACTTACTGCCAAATTCTCTAAAACTATTTTTGGTGGCGGCTTATGGTAGAGAACATTAAGTTCTCTGGCGACAGTTCTGGTGGACATTCTTGCAGTCAGCATGCCACTTGCACACTCCCTGAAAACTTGAGACATCTGTGGTATTTGGTTGTCTGACAAAACTGCACATTTTAGAGTGGCCTTTTATTGTCCCCAGCACAAGGTGCACCTGTGTAATTATCACGCTGTTTAATCAGCTTCTTGATATGCCACATCTGTCAGGTGGATGGATTATCTTGGCAAAGTAGAAATTCTCACTAACAGGGATGTAAACAAATTTGCGCACAACATTTGAGAGAAATATGTTTTTTGTGTGTATGGAACATTTCTGGGATATTTTATTTCAGCTCATGAGACAAACACTTGTTGAGTTTATATTTTTGTTCAGTGTATTACTTAAGTGTCCTTGAGAAGGTCTGGGTAAATCTTCAGAGATTCCGGGTGTGATTGCAGAGCTAGATGGTGAAATGAGTTTAGCCGTACTGGAAAATGACATTTTCATAAGCAAGATGGCCGCTGATGGTTGAGATGCTGGAAGAACATTTTCACCAAACAATTTCTCTGGACTCCATACTGCAGTGATGTACAATGTCAGGTGCCGTTGGCCAACATCAAGTTGTCTGTTGTACACACTGGCTAATCCCTGGCATGGCGGTACATGTTGGTGTGTGTGCCAGAATGCCAGTGTACGGGACAGTCTGTGCCCTACCCCTGACCGTGTTGTTGCAGCTGTGGCCTCTTTATGTGAGGGCAGTGCCCACCTGATGCCATGCACAGCTGCTGCTTCAGGAAGGGTTAACTTTACCCCCCTGACGTCACCCTCCAAACTACAGACAACTGTGTGAGTGAGTGTGTGTGTGTGTGTGTGTGTCCCGTTCCAGAGGACGAGAAGACAGCAGCTGCATCTAAAGCCCCCATCAACTGTTCCCCTCATCTGCCCCATCTGTCTATTCTTCACAGCACTGTCTGTCTGCCCCATCTGTCTATTCTTCAAAGCACTGTCTGTCTGCCCCACCTGTCTATTCCTCACAGAAGCCCTGTATGTCTGCCCCATTTGTCTATTCTTCACAGAAGCTCTGTCTGTCTGCTCCATCTGTCTATTCTTCACAGTAGCCCTGTCTGTCTGCCTCATCAGTCTATTCTTCACAGAAGCTCTGTCTGTCTGCCTGTCTGTCTTCGCAGAAGCTCTGTCTGCCCCATGTGTCTATTCTTCACAGAAGCTCTGTCTGCCCCATCTGTCTATTCTTTACAGAAGCTCTGTCTGTCTGCCCCATCTGTCTATTCTTCACAGAAGCCCTGTATGTCTGCCCCATCTGTCTATTCTTCACAGAAGCCCTGTCTGTATGCCCAATCTGTCTATTCTTCACAGAAGCTTTGTCTGTCTCCCCCATCTGTCAATTCTTCACAGAAGCCCTGTCTGTCTGCCCCATCAGTCTATTCTTTACATAAGCTCTGTCTGTCTGCCCCATCTGTCTATTCTTCACAGAAGCCCTGTCTGTCTGCCCAATCTGTCTATTCTTCACAGAAGCCCTGTCTATATGCCCAATCTGTCGATTCTTCACAGAAGCCCTGTCTGTCTTCCCCATCTGTCTATTCTTCACAGAAGCTCTGTTTGTCTGCCTGTCTGTCTGTCTATTCTTCACAGAAGCTCTGTTTGTCTGCCCCATTTGACTTTCCTTCACAGAAGCTCTGTCTGTCTGACCCATCTGTCTATTCTTCACAGAAGCTCTGTCTGTCTAGTCTTCACAGAAGCTCTGCCTGTCTGCCCCATCTGTCTGTTCTTCACAGAAGCTCTGTCTGTCTGACCCATCTGTCAATTCTTCACATAAGCTCTGTCTGCCTGCCCCATTTGTCTGTTCTTCACAGAAGCTCTGTCTGTCTGCCTGTCTAGTCTTCACAGAAGCTCTGCCTGTCTGCCCCATCTGTCTGTTCTTCACAGAAGCTCTGTCTGTCTGCCCCATCTGTCTATTCTTCACAGAAGCTCTGTCTGTCTGCCCCATCTGTCTATTCTTCACAGAAGCCCTCTCTGTCTGCCCCATCTGTCTATTCTTCACAGAAGCTCTGTCTGTCTGCCCCATCTGTCTATTCTTCACAGAAGCTCTGTCTGTCTGACTGTCTGTCTGCTTAGTCAGTGGACACAGCAGACATTTGTTACAGTGCAGCTCAGTGTTTAGTCAGCCACAGCTTGGTGAGGATCAAAAACTCACATGCGTGTACGGCTCGTTGACATTGTAACACATGTTTTAGCTAGCATGCTGTTACAAGAGTCGGTTCAGCCGACAGTAGCATGATACATGTGTCAGACAGTGACACTGTTATATCCTAATGGGCCCCATTGTTGTCCTGTTAGTCATTAGGCTGCCTGTGTCTAACAGCATTCAGTCTGGACTCAAGAGAGGAGAGCATCCCTCCCATGTTATTAACCTCAGACAGGCCCATGGTTCCAGACAGAAGTCCTGCACGTGGTTCAGTGACTTCTGTAGTTGAGTTTGAAGTGGCATCATCTTCATTTCTTATTTAGCCCTGAGGTTTCCATCACCAAGAGAGACATAGACATGTGGGTATTCTAGGAGGATTGAACACACAGATACTAGTGCCAGAGCAGAGCAGACTACAGCCCATTGGTGATAGAGACAAGCCTGTAGATTCTCCTCTCCACTCCACGGCTGTGTGATTATCAAGTAGGCATCGCATGCCTGGAGAAGTTTCTGCAATCAGAACACTGGGGCCCTTGAAAACACACACACACACACACACACACACACACACACACACACACACACACACACACACACACACACACACACACACACACACACACACACACACACACACACACACACACACACACACACACACACACACACACACACACACACACACACTAAAACACTGTGAGCATGCATTCAAGTTGTTTCCAACCTCCCCCAGCTCTGGTCCAACAGTCTATTTGAATGTCAGTCCATAAGTCAGTGTGTCTGTCTGGCGGGGGTTTTCCACAGTGCTAGGTATCAGGTGGAGCTAGAGGTTGTGAGGTTGTGCAGTTCACACAGCTCCCTTCACCTCCACACTCAACAGCTCTGGCCTTTGATCTGCTCTGCCTGCCTGGCTGCCTGACTGCCTGGCTGCCTGACTGCCTGGCTGCCTGCCTGACTGACTGCCTAGCTGACTGGTGTGAGATGTGACTGCCTCTCTATTGGATGAAATGAGAGAGAGTGTGTTGCTCTGTCCTTCTCTGCTCTGCTGTGCTCTGTTCTGTTCTGCTCTGCTGTGCTCTGTTCTGTTCTGCTCTGCTCTGCTGTGCTCTGTTCTGCTCTGCTGTGCTCTGCTGTGCTCTGTTCTGCTGTGCTCTGCTGTGCTCTGTTCTGTTCTGCTCTGCTTTGCTGTGCCCCGCTGTGCTCTGTTCTGTTCTGTTCTGTTTTGCTGTGCTCTATTCTGCTCTGCTGTGCTCTGTTATGTGCTCTGCTCTGTTCTGTTCTGCTCTACTGTGCTCTGTTCTGTGCTCTGCTCTGTTCTGTGCTCTGCTCTGTTCTCTGCTCTGCTCTGTACTGTGCTCTGCGCTCTGTTCTGTGCTCTGCTCTGTGCTGTGCTCTGCTCTGTGCTCTGCTCTGTTCTGTGCTCTGCTCTGTTCTGTGCTCTGTTCTGTTCTGTGCTCTGCTCTGCTCTGTTCTGTGCTCTGTTCTGTGATCTGCTCTGTTCTGTTCTGTGCTCTGCTCTGCTCTGTTCTGTGCTCTGTTCTGTGCTCTGCTCTGTTCTGTTCTGTTCTGTGCTCTGTTCTGTGCTCTGCTCTGCTCTGTTCTGTGCTCTGCTCTGTGCTCTGTTCTGTGCTCTGCTCTGCTCTGTTCTGTGCTCTGCTCTGTTCTGTGCTCTGCTCTGTTCTGTGCTCTGCTCTGCTCTGTTCTGTGCTCTGCTCTGTTCTGTGCTCTGCTCTGTTCTGTTCTGTGCTCTGCTCTGTTCTGTTCTGTTCTGCTCTTTGTGTTAAAACACATCCATAAACGGTAACCTTTGATGGCTGAGGCTTTTTTTTCAGCTTTCAAAGTTTTTCCACAGCACTGGAGGAAGGAGGGCTGATTTAGCATTCCTCTTCAACAAAGAGAGAGAGCGAGGGAGAGGAAGAAGGAAGGGGGGAGAGAAGGAGAGAAACTGGGAGAAGAGAACAAACTTAAAGATAATAACCAGAGGTAGTGTAATTCTCCCATCTGTTGGCCCTGCATGTGCCAAGAATCTCTATTGTTCATGAGCTACGGAAGGCATTAGATTACTGGGCCTGATATCACAGTGCCACTCTCAGCCTCTCCATGGCTAAAAGAACAAGCTTTGTCAGCTCCCCTCTCTCTTCCCCCTCCCCACCAAACAAGGCTTTACTCCCCAGGCTTTTGGTTCCTTTGTGGGGGGGACAATGCGTTACAGCGGAGAAGCAAGCGACTGATGCCGTGAGTGTAATCTCCCTGTGGTGTGTTCTGTGTGGAGAGGAGGGGAGCGAGTCAGAGCAGGGCTATGCTGGGGACTGAGGCGGACGACAGGGCTATGCTGTGGCCTCTCCTCTGCTTAATTGAAGCGTAAAGAGACTTGGCAGACTTCCTGACACAGCCCAGTCATGTAGGGGGTAGGGGGTTGTTGGAGGGATTGTAGAGTACAGTATAGAGCCCCTCCCTCTCCTCTCTGCTCCTTCCCTCTGGCCCACCCTTAGCTCGCATGGTAGGCCACAGTCCTAACACGACGGTGGGGGTGGTTCTGTTCTGTGTGGGCCCCACAATGGGGAGTTTATGGGTTGTGGTTTGATTTGGTTGGAGAGAAAAGGGGGAGTTGAGACTGAGCCACCCCACCTCCCCTCTCTCTCTGTGGAGTATGCAGGGCTGAGTCTGGCCATGCAGGGCTGAGTCTGGCCATGCGGGCTGAGTCTGGCCATGCAGCGGCTGAGTCTAGCCATCCAGGGCTGTGTCTGGCCATGCAGGGCTGTGTCTGGCCATGCAGGGCTGAGTCTGGCCATGCATGGCTGAGTCTGGCCATGCAGGGCTGAGTCTGGCCATGCAGGGCTGAGTCTGGCCATGCAGGGCTGAGTCTGGCCAGATTATAAACTTGACTTGATTCTCCACAGATTCCCCCCACTCAAAGAAGAGTCTTCAACTACCCTGCACTTTTTTGAGCTCTCCTGCTGTTCTGTTGAGGATTTAGAGCAATCAACATGTGGTTCGCTCGTTTGGAACACAACCCTGCATCCCCGCCATCACACAATTACTGTTGCTGTTTACGCAATCCAAAAACAGCCCATTATAAATCGTAATCTGGGTCAGGGGGGCATCATTTGAAAGCTTGTTCTATTGACAACATGACTAGCTAAGTTATTAAATAGGATCTTACAGTTCGGGCTTTCACAAGGAGTCAGGTGTGTGTGTGTGTCAGGTGTGTGTGTGTCAGGTGTGTGTGTGTCAGGTGTGTGTGTGTCAGGTGTGTGTGTGTCAGGTGTGTGTGTGTCAGGTGTGTGTGTGTCAGGTGTGTGTGTGTCAGGTGTGTGTGTGTCAGGTGTGTGTGTGTCAGGTGTGTGTGTCGTGGTGAATTTCCTTCACAATAAACAAACATATGCTCATTCTGTTCAGAACATCCCAAGGTTTGAAACATGTCGTCTTATAACTGTACATCAAACATAGTGATCATAAACGTTGACACTGTATATGACTTGAGTGTTATGATTTGGAAATGTGAAGTGCATATTTGGACTGTGTTTGGCTTGCTTGTATAATATCAAAGTTATATTTATTATATTTTTCATCGAATCATCTTAATTTACAGCATTTCCCTCACTCAGACAAAAGATTTGCAAAAGTTGCCCAATTACCGGGAGGGATGGGCTCATAACGTCTGTTAGTCAAAACCCATACAGAGCTGTGTAGCGCAGTCAGAGCTGTGTAGCGCAGTCAGAGCTGTGTAGCGCAGTCAGAGCTCTGACGTCATGTATAGCATGTTACTGTACAGCCACTAGGTTTGGATATTTCCCAGGTATTTTACAAATGTTCCACCCAGAGAATAAATCCCTTTTCTCCTGGGTAACCCGGTATTTCCCAGGTATTTTACAAATGTTCCACCCAGAGAATAAATCCCTTTTCTCCTGGGTAACCCGGTATTTCCCAACAAAACCAGAAGTGTCACAACTAAAGCATTATAAAACACATAAATATGTCTGGATTTGATTAGAGCTTTGATCAGCATGAAAACTCTAGCCTGATGCTACCTGAGCCTGATGCTACCTGAGCCTGATGCTACCTGAGCCTGATGCTACCTGAGCCTGATGCTACCTGAGCCTGATGCTACCTGAGCCTGATGCTACCTGAGCCTGATGCTACCTGAGCCTGATGCTACCTGAGCCTGATGCTACCTGAGCCTGATGCTACCTGAGCCATTACATTTAATGAGTCCTACATTAAAGACATTTAATGAGCCCTATATTAAAGACATTTAATGAGACCTACATTAAATACATTTAATGAGACCTACAACCCTTAACCCATGTAGCTAGCTATATGCTCTCTTGGGTAAATAAATGAAACAAGCTCCAGTAATCTAATATTTTTGAGTGTGGACTGTATTACTGTATTGTATTATACTGTATTATATGGACTGGAATTACGCACATCGTTCAAACCATGAAGCTGGGAGAGAACATGTGATTCTGGTGATTCTGGTGCAGCACATGCAGCATACAAAGTTACAATATTTGAATGTTTAAATATAATAGAGCCTATTTGTATAATTAGTAGGCTGACACATATATACCTTTCACAATATTTCCCCTGATGTTATTAGCCTACCTCCTCTTTCTCCCTCTATTGTTGCTTCATTCCTTCCTCCTTTCAACAGTTAAATGAAATACGTTTTGTTGTCCTTATCTCATCATTCTGACATCCTTGAATAATATAGGACTAGAATGAGATGCAGAAGGCCTTCACTTCTGTTTCTGAAGATTGAATGGTTATGGGTGACGGCCTGAATGGAAATCTGCTATATCTTACCACCATCGCTCGGTCTCTCTTCATTCAAACTCCCTGTAAAGTTCAGTTGGCTCCTGTATTTAACATTCAGCGAACAAGAACTCACATCGCTCTTCGAATAGTCTTTTAGTAGAACACATGTATGGGCTTGGGACTCATTTTGTTAGGAGAGAGGCCAGTGGAGAGCAGATGTGTATTGAGAAAGAGACGTCTTATAAGTAAGAAGCTTATGTATAAAACATCATTCATTAGCTAAATATAAGGCTAATACTGCATTGAATGTACTACCTGAAAGAGGAAGGCTAGGACATCTATATATATATATAGATATATATACTTCTTGAATAGTATTATCTATTTGGGATGCAATTTGAATGGAACTGATGGAGAGAAAGAAGCGTCGTAATATAGAGTATATATCACATATGCGCCAATTTAAAGCAACGCTGTTTTAAAGCTCTGCAGCTGCAAAATAAACATCTTTACAATTAACACATAAGGTGACCCCAGAACGCCAGATGGAGATGTGTAAATTAGATGCGCGTTCAGGCTACACTGCAGCAAATGTAGGCCTACCTGTCACAAGAAAAAAGGTTGCCATGATGAGATGGTACATAGTGAGATGTGCTGTCTGTCCCCACCCTGAGCGTTGATGATTGATCATACAGATGGCAGAGAGAAGGCGGTAGAGACGCCCGATTTAGACATACCATCATCATATCATTTCATCTCATGCTGTTGATATAAATCATTTATAATAATTTACCGGTTTCTCACAGTTATTTATCTCGGGAAAAGGGAGTGGGGTTGGGTGGTAAATCTCGGGAACCAGTTTCCTGGTGTTCAGCCCTGTGTAAATGGCTACAGGCCCAATGCAGTCAAAAATGTGTGTTTTATTTTTCTGTGTTTTACATATATTTCCACACTATGAGGTTGGAATAATACTGTGAAATTGTGAAAATGATAATGTCCTTTTAGTGTAAGAGCTGTTTGAAAAGCCTGAAATCTCTGCCTGTTTTGGTGATATGGAGTTTTGGCCTGTCTGGTGACATCACCAGGCTGTCTGTGTGTCTTCATGCATGTCTACATACATGTGTGTGTGTGTCTACAGTACCCATATGTATGTCTCAGGTGTCAGCTCCTTGCTCCCCTCCCACCCTCTCCCTGTCTGACTGGGATTAGTCCACCCAGGCCTGTCAGTAGGCAGCTGTGGGACTGCATGGGGCTGTACAGCTGTGTGTGGAGCCGAGGGTGTGTATGTGGGTCTGTGGAGGGAAAGAGGATTGGGCCACTCCTGGTCACCATCTGAGCCAACCACGAGTTGTTTTGGCTTTGATATCACAGAGGGGCCCTTTGTGCTGTGGGGTGAGAAGCGGTCAAAAACGGGGAGTGTGTGTGTGTGTGATAGTGAGTGTGTGCAAGTGTTAATGTGTGTGTTAGTGGGCTCGAAGTAGAGATTAAAGGAGAACACATCCTAAAACCCTCTGCTGAAGGCTGCTCAGAATGTTGAGGATGTACTGTCTCAAACAGAGGGATTTCTCAAGAATGCGTTGACTGATCATTGACTCTCTCTGCATTCTGGGAAATGTGAAGTTCTCTGAGGGGTTGAACAGTGCAGCTTGTGACCTATGACATCAACTCCAGTCAGATGAATGCTCCAAATCCAGTGTCACACACAGGCTCTCTCTCTCTCTCTCTCTCTCTCTCTCTCTCTCTCTCTCTCTCTCTCTCTCTCTCTCTCTCGCTCTATCTCACACACACACACAAACACACACACACACAGAGAGAGAGAGAGACACACAGACACAGAGAGAGGGGGTGTGACACAGACAGACGGAAGGGAAGAGGTGACCATTTGACCTCAGCCTCTGGGGTCATGACCTAGTTACTTAACCAACTCTCATCGGTTACACTTCCCGATTTCCTTTTATTTCCTATTCACTGTCAACTATCTCCTAAATCCTCAACGCACATGTCTCCCCTCCTCTCCACATCCATCTCTCCATTCCTCTGTATCCTCAGTCAGTAGTGTGATGTGTTTTGGGCTCCATGTCCCCCTCCTCCTCTCCACATCCATCTCTCCATTCCTCTGTATCCTCAGTCAGTAGTGTGTTGTGTTTTGGGCTCCATGTCCCCCTCCTCCTCTCCACATCCATCTCTCCATTCCTCTGTATCCTCAGTCAGTAGTGTGTTGTGTTTTGGGCTCCATGTCCCCCTCCTCCTCTCCACATCCATCTCTCCATTCCTCTGTATCCTCAGTCAGTAGTGTGATGTGTTTTGGGCTCCATGTCCCCCTCCTCCTCTCCACATCCATCTCTCCATTCCTCTGTATCCTCAGTCAGTAGTGTGATGTGTTTTGGGCTCCATGTCCCCCTCCTCCTCTCCACATCCATCTCTCCATTCCTCTGTATCCTCAGTCAGTAGTGTGATGTGTTTTGGGCTCCATGTCCCCCTCCTCCTCTCCACATCCATCTCTCCATTCCTCTGTATCCTCAGTCAGTAGTGTGATGTGTTTTGGGCTCCATGTCCCCCTCCTCCTCTCCACATCCATCTCTCCATTCCTCTGTATCCTCAGTCAGTAGTGTGTTGTGTTTTGGGCTCCATGTCCCCCTCCTCCTCTCCACATCCATCTCTCCATTCCTCTGTATCCTCAGTCAGTAGTGTGATGTGTTTTGGGCTCCATGTCCCCCTCCTCCTCTCCACATCCATCTCTCCATTCCTCTGTATCCTCAGTCAGTAGTGTAATGTGTTTTGGGCTCCATGTCCCCCTCCTCCTCTCCACATCCATCTCTCCATTCCTCTGTATCCTCAGTCAGTAGTGTGATGTGTTTTGGGCTCCATGTCCCCCTCCTCCTCTCCACATCCATCTCTCCATTCCTCTGTATCCTCAGTCAGTAGTGTGATGTGTTTTGGGCTCCATGTCCCCCTCCTCCTCTCCACATCCATCTCTCCATTCCTCTGTATCCTCAGTCAGTAGTGTGATGTGTTTTGGGCTCCATGTCCCCCTCCTCCTCTCCACATCCATCTCTCCATTCCTCTGTATCCTCAGTCAGTAGTGTGATGTGTTTTGGGCTCCATGTCCCACTCCTCCTCTCCACATCCATCTCTCCATTCCTCTGTATCCTCAGTCAGTAGTGTGATGTGTTTTGGGCTCCATGTCCCTCTCTGCCTGCCCTACATCCATCCATCCTCTCACCCCTCTTCATTGTGCTTCTCCTCTGTTTAATGTGGGACAGCGAGGAGCAGTGAGGGGGTTGCCACTCCTTTGATGAAACATAACACAAGGGTTAATCCAGCAGATTAAAGCCCATTTGATAGCACTGAAATGAATGGATAATAGTTAGTGCTCTGATACATTTGAAAGGGTGGATTAAACATCTCTAAAAGCCCAGCTTAAAGAGACTCTAAAAGTCACATGCAAGGTTAATTGTTTCCCAGTGAACGTTCTGCCATCTTCATGTTAAAAGCCTGATCAATATGGAGAAACTGTGAAGGTAGCATTGTGTAGCTGATGCTACTTGGTGAGATACTAAATTGCATATGGCTTTGGGAGATGGTTGTATTGTGTTCAGATATTCAGATTTCTGTGGTTTGACTACAGGGCCAAACCCCTATAGGATCATACCACTACATACCCCATGCCTCTATAGTATTCTCCATAGCATTTCTCGGTATGGTGTGAATGGTACCTTTTAACCCCAAGAGGAGGTGATGGAGCGTTTCTGAGATTGGATGGGCTTATGTGTTTGACTATACTGCCCTATAAACCTAGTGCCCTATTTCATCTTTCTCACACACAGGGTTTAAGGCCTGTCACAGAGGTGGCTGTGTTACACACCCAATTCACCCTAGATTGTCCACTTCCTCTCTCCTCCTCTGGCTTCCTGATTCCTACGTCATTACGAGTATGAAGAGTTATTCATGCATTTGGCTCTGGTGACCGATCCACTGTCAACTCTGCTATGACATGCAATGTGTGTGTCAGATCACATCACAGACTGACTATGTGACCATCTGCATGTAATCAGATTACCACACACACACAATACAACACTGTCTAGGCACGCATGGTCTGACTGAAGCACAACAACATACTCTGTCCATGACATGAAACACTTCAGCAGCAGCTGACATGTCTTGCTGGTAGCAACTCCTTCTGCTGGTATGCAGTAAAGCTGAATGGACAGACTGACAGTTATACAGACAGAGAGGGAGGCCCCTAGTAGCCCCCCCCCATCCTCAAAGACCATCTGCCCGCTCTGAAGCCCGCAACCTGAGAGGCAGGACAGAGGAGAGAAGAGTAGGACACTCCCCATGCACTCCTGTGCCAAGCCAAACAGCCCACTGAGCCCGCTGCTCGTGTGTCTGGGTGCCAGCGTGTGTGCCAACGGCTTTACGCCCAGACAATGGTGAGAGAGAGATAGACAGAGAGAGGGAGAGAGGGAGGAGAGAAGCGAAGTGACGGAAGGATAAGAGATTCTTGGATGACGTGTGACTCGAGGTCCTGAAGGTGAGACATGGTCTTGAGTCTGACCCAGGCCTGCCTCTCTAATATTGCCTCCACTGTTGGGCTGGGCAGGTCTCCCCACCATGCCCTCTGTCCAGGCTGCATGTCACCACGCAGACATTTGGCACACCAACCAGGGACACATCACTCAGGTCTAATACAAACACTACACTCTTAGAAACAAACATGCTATCTAGAACCTAAAAGGTTTCTTCGGCTGTTCCCAGAGGATAACCCTTTGAAGAAACCATTTTGGTTCCAGATAGAACCATATTGGGTTTCATGTAGAACCCTTTCCCCAGAGGGTTGCACATGGAACCCAAAAGAGTTCCGCCTAGAACCAAAAAGGTTTCTCCTATGGGGACAGTCGAAGAACCCTTTGGAACCCTTTTTTCTAAGAGTGTATGCTAACCCCCAAACAGATTCTCTTATTCTGCATGTTTGAATTCATGGATTTGTGACGAAACAGACAGCTGTGCTAGATTAGAGTGGTATGGAATGCATGAACAGAGGGATTGAGAGCAGAGTTTAGAGAGGAAATTGCAGATGAGAGGAGGCTGAGTGGATATAGAGAGCACAGAGGTACTTGAAGTGTTTCCTGTGGGCTCTCTCCCACTCTCTATTTCTCTTTATCTCTTCTTCTCTCTTCCTCTCTCTGTCTCTGTGTCTCTTTCTCTCTAGCTGAATGAGTTCAGCCACCCTCAGTCAGGCCCGTTTGTTTAACCTCCTAATTGGACAAAGTCCTGCTTAAAAGTTGGAGAGTCTCTATGCACATTGTCATGTCTGACACCAACCCCATCGCCTCGTCCCCTCTTGTGTCCTATTGATGCCATGGCACAGACAAACTGCCTCCCAGTCCTATTCTAACTCCCACCCTAGTCCCTTTGTAGGTGCGTGACGTGTGCGCGTGTGGGTGTAGGCGTGTGTGTGGGAGAGAAAAAGAGATGCTTGTGTGTGTCTGTGTGTCTTCTTCCTCTCACCATTCTGTCTCAGTAACTGACAACGTTGTACACAGAATAAACGTATTAGATAAGATAGTCAAAGGAGTGTGTGAGTCAGTGTAATAACATTACTCTCCCTATTGGTGAGGCAGAATGGAAGTGCTATTATTGAGTATACTTTGATTCTCTCCCTCTCTCATTCCCTCTCTCATTCCCTCTCTCATTCCCTTCCTCATTCCCTCTCTCATTCCCTCCCTCATTCCCTCCCTCATTCCCTCCCTCATTCCCTCTCTCATTCCCTCCCTCATTCCCTCTCTCATTCCCTCTCTCATTCCCTCTCTCATTCCCTCTCTCATTCCCTCCTTCATTCCCTCTCTCATTCCCTCTCTCATTCCATCCCTCATTCCCTCCCTCATTCCCTCTCTCATTCCCTCCCTCATTCCCTCTCTCATTCCCTCTCATTCCCTCTCTCATTCCCTCCCTCATTCCCTCTCTCATTCCCTCTCATTCCCTCTCATTCCCTCTCTCATTCCCTCCCTCATTCCCTCTCATTCCCTCTCATTCCCTCTCTCATTCCCTCTCTCATTCCCTCCCTCATTCCCTCTCATTCCCTCTCTCATTCCCTCCCTCATTCCCTCTCATTCCCTCTCATTCCCTCTCATTCCCTCTCTCATTCCCTCCCTCATTCCCTCTCATTCCCTCTCATTCCCTCTCTCATTCCCTCCCTCATTCCCTCTCATTCCCTCTCATTCCCTCTCTCATTCCCTCTCTCATTCCCTCCCTCATTCCCTCTCATTCCCTCTCATTCCCTCTCATTCCCTCTCTCATTCCCTCTCTCATTCCCTCCCTCATTCCCTCTCATTCCCTCTCATTCCCTCTCTCATTCCTTCTTTTAATCTGAGCATCCATCTAGAGCAGCAGCCATTCTACCCGCAGCGCAGCAGACATTGTCTCACAGACTCAGAGAGAGGGGAGAAAAGACGCAGACACATTTAAGAGCGAGGCAGAGAGAAAAATGAACAGACAAAAAGATCAAATTATCTCCTGCAATTAATTATCTGAAAGTAGAAAGACACAATAAAAGTGATAAATGCCTCTTTATCTCCATCTTTACGGAGGAAAGACGGCAGCTGTGTTATCACCTCCTTTGTATTCCGTAGAAAACATTTCCTTTGCCATTGCAAAGTAAATGATGTGGGTTTATCGGATTAGGGATCTCTGGGTAATAAAGACTGTTGTTTTATTTCCCTCCCCTCCTTAAACATGATTACTGTTAACAGTTTAGAAATATTATTACAACACTTCTATGGCAGCGCTCATTTGCATAATGCATTGCTGTTGAAATCACTTGATTCTACTGGCTGAGGTAAGAGAGGGAAGAGAGGGAAGAGAGGAAATAGAGGTAAGAGAGGGAAGACAGGTAAGAGAGGGAAGAGAGGGAAGAGAGGTAAGAGAGGGAAGACAGGTAAGAGAGGGAAGAGAGGGAAGAGAGGTAAGAGAGGGAAGAGAGGTAAGAGAGGGAAGAGAGGGAAGAGAGGTAAGAGAGGGAAGAGACGGAAGAGACGGAAGAGAGGTAAGAGAGGGAAGAGAGGTAAGAGAGGGAAGACAGGGAAGAGAGGGAAGAGAGGGAAGAGAGGGAAGAGAGGTAAGAGAGGGAAGACAGGTAAGAGAGGGAAGAGAGGGAAGAGAGGGAAGACAACAACCAGGTCCTGCTATCGTACCTTACTCTTGCCACTCTCTTTATTTCTGTCTGGCCATCTCCTGCTCTCCCTCACTGTTTCTTTCTGTCTGGCCATCTCCCGGTCTCCCTCACTGTCTCTTTCTGTCTGGCCATCTCCCGGTCTCCCTCACTGTTTCTTTCTGTCTGGCCATCTCCCGGTCTCCCTCACTGTCTCTTTCTGTCTGGCCATCTCCCGGTCTCCCTCACTGTTTCTTTCTGTCTGGCCATCTCTCGGTCTCCCTCACTGTTTCTTTCTGTCTGGCCATCTCCCGGTCTCCCTCACTGTCTCTTTCTGTCTGGCCATCTCCCGGTCTCCCTCACTGTTTCTTTCTGTCTGGCCATCTCCTGCTCTCCCTCACTGTTTCTTTCTGTCTGGCCATCTCCTGCTCTCCCTCACTGTTTCTTTCTGTCTGGCCATCTCCCAGGCTCCCTCACTGTTTCTTTCTGTATGGCCATCTCCTGCTCTCCCTCACTGTTTCTTTCTGTCTGGCCATCTCCCGGTCTCCCTCACTGTCTCTTTCTGTCTGGCCATCTCCCGGTCTCCCTCACTGTTTCTTTCTGTCTGGCCATCTCCCGGTCTCCCTCACTGTTTCTTTCTGTCTGGCCATCTCCCGGTCTCCCTCACTGTTTCTTTCTGTTTGGCCATCTCCCGGTCTCCCTCACTGTTTCTTTCTGTCTGGCCATCTCCCGGTCTCCCTCACTGTTTCTTTCTGTCTGGCCATCTCCCGGTCTCCCTCACTGTTTCTTTCTGTTTGGCCATCTCCCGGTCTCCCTCACTGTTTCTTTCTGTCTGGCCATCTCCCAGCCTCCCTCACTGTTTCTTTCTGTCTGGCCATCTCCCGGTCTCCCTCACTGTTTCTTTCTGTCTGGCCATCTCTCGGTCTCCCTCACTGTTTCTTTCTGTCTGGCCATCTCCCGGTCTCCCTCACTGTCTCTTTCTGTCTGGCCATCTCCCGGTCTCCCTCACTGTTTCTTTCTGTCTGGCCATCTCCCGGTCTCCCTCACTGTTTCTTTCTGTCTGGCCATCTCCCGGTCTCCCTCACTGTTTCTTGTACATATAGTAGATTCTCTCTCATCCTCATTCCACCTCTTCTCTCTCTCCCTTAAGGCTGAACCAGTTCTATACTCACTATAGGCTGTACTGTAGGCCATTCCAGGTCTTTGACACCACTGATTGTTTTAAGCGTGTGTGTGTGTGTGTGTGTGTGTGTGACATTCCTGGGTGGCAGTGCCCTTTCTGGCTGCAGTGGTCTCCGCCACAGACTTCCAGGGCTTCTCACTCCTGCATCCTGCTCACGTGAGCTGGCAACAGGCTGTGCATACACAACGCCCATTGACATAAGTGTGTGTGTGTGTGTGTGTGTGTGTGTGTGTGTGTGTGTGTGTGTGTGTGTGTGTGTGTGTGTGTGTGTGTGTGTGTGTGTGTGTGTGTGTGTGTGTGTGTGTGTGTGTGTGTGTGTGTGTGTGTGTGTGTGTGTGAGGTGTGAGTGTGAGTTAGTCAGCCTGTTTGCCTGTACAGACTAACTGATGGAGATTAGATCAGTATCTGTGTGTGGAACAAAGACCTCTTCCTGCTCAACAGAGGTATCAGTGTCCTGGTTCAGCTGCTCTACATATATATATATATACACACACACACACACACTGGCCTGACCCGCCATGGATGTGTGTAAACAAACAATCATTTGACCAACTGGGGACATTGTGTTAGTCTTCACAAGGTCAAATGCTATTTCTAGGGTGTTTAGGTTTAAGGTTACAATTAGTGTTAAGATTAGAACTAGGTTAAGGGTTAGGAGCTAGGGTTAGGTTTAGGGTTAGAAACTAGGATTAGGTTTAGGGTTAGGTTTAAGGTTAGGTATTAGGGTTAGGGTTAAGGTCTGGGTATGGTTTAGGGTTACTGAAGTGTGTGTCCCCACAAGGTTAGCTGTACAAGACTGTGTGTGTGTGTGTGTGTGTGTGTGTGTGTGTGTGTGTGTGTGTGTGTGTGTGTGTGTGTGTGTGTGTGTGTGTGTGTGTACTGTATTCTACTCCGACATTGCTCGTCCTAATATTTACATATTTTTTAAATTCCATTATTGTGCTTTAGATTTGTGTGTATTGTTGTGGATTGTTAGATACTACTGCACTGTTATATACTACTGCACTGTTGGAGCTACTGCACTGTTAGATACTACTGCACTGTTGGAGCTACTGCACTGTTAGATACTACTGCACTGTTGGAGCTACTGCACTGTTAGATACTACTGCACTGTTGGAGCTACTGCACTGTTAGATACTACTGCACTGTTAGATACTACTGCACTGTTAGATACTACTGCACTGTTGGAGCTACTGCACTGTTAGATACTACTGCACTGTTAGATACTACTGCACTGTTGGATACTACTGCACTGTTAGATACTACTGCACTGTTAGATACTACTGCACTGTTAGATACTACTGCACTGTTGGATACTACTGCACTGTTGGATACTACTGCACTGTTAGATACTACTGCACTGTTAGATACTACTGCACTGTTGGATACAACTGCACTGTTGGATACTACTGCACTGTTAGATACTACTGCACTGTTAGATACTACTGCACTGTTGGATACTACTGCACTGTTAGATACTACTGCACTGTTAGATACTACTGCACTGTTGGATACTACTGCACTGTTGGATACTACTGCACTGTTAGATACTACTGCACTGTTAGATACTACTGCACTGTTGGATACTACTGCACTGTTGGATACTACTGCACTGTTAGATACTACTGCACTGTTAGATACTACTGCACTGTTGGAGCTACTGCACTGTTAGATACTACTGCACTGTTAGATACTACTGCACTGTTAGATACTACTGCACTGTTGGATACTACTGCACTGTTAGATACTACTGCACTGTTGGATACTACTGCACTGTTAGATACTACTGCACTGTTAGATACTACTGCACTGTTAGATACTACTGCACTGTTGGATACTACTGCACTGTTGGATACTACTGCACTGTTGGATACTACTGCACTGTTAGATACTACTGCACTGTTAGATACTACTGCACTGTTAGATACTACTGCACTGTTAGATATTACTGCACTGTTAGATACTACTGCACTGTTAGAGCTACTGCACTGTTAGATACTACTGCACTGTTAGATACTACTGCACTGTTGGAGCTACTGCACTGTTAGATACTACTGCACTGTTGGATACTACTGCACTGTTAGATAATACTGCACTGTTAGATACTACTGCACTGTTGGAGCTACTGTAGGAACACAAGCACTTCACTACACCCACAATAACATCTAGTCAATATGTGTTTGTGACCAATCCAAAAGGATTTGATTTGATGACTGCATGGGTAAAGGGGTGACGCAGGGGGGGCTTTCTGTGTATGTCATGTAGAACATTTCTCAGAGGCAGTAAAAGTAGAGAAAGAGTGAGGGTGAAGGAGAAAGGCCATCCTCTTCAGTCTTGACAAAGATGGCCATTATAACCTCCCCTGTTTCCCACAGGCTCCTATAGTCTTGTGGCTGTAGGCAGCTCCAGGCCCTGTCTGTCTGTCTGGCCACCAGTAGTCGCTGACATCCTGGTGCTGGGCCACATGGCCCCAGGCTAATCACGTTAGTGCCAGAGACAGAGTTGATAAGTTCAAACCCCATTATCACAGATAAGGGCTCAGCTCAATAGATCCTGGTGGCATGGCTAACCAACAGACACAACAAACACAGACACTACAATAACAATACTCCATCTCCCTGTGTCAGGATAACACACCTTCTGTCCCACTGGCTTTGTGTCAGGATAACACACCTTCCATCTCACTGGCTTGGTGTCAGGCTAACACACCTTCCATCTCACTGGCTTTGTGTCAGGATAACACACCTTCCATCTCACTGGCTTGATGTCAGGATAACACACCTTCCATCTCACTGGCTTGGTGTCAGTATAAAACACACATTCCATCTCACTGGCTTGGTGTCAGGATAAAACACACCTTCCATCTCACTGGCTTGGTGTCAGTATAAAACACACCTTCCATCTCACTGGCTTGGTGTGAGGATAACACACCTTCCATCTCACTGGCTTGGTGTCAGTATAAAACACACCTTCCATCTCACTGGCTTGGTGTCAGGATAAAACACACCTTCCATCTCACTGGCTTGGTGTCAGTATAAAACACACCTTCCATCTCACTGGCTTGGTGTCAGGATAACACACCTTCCATCTCACTGGCTTGGTGTCAGTATAAAAACACCTTCCATCTCACTGGCTTGGTGTCAGGAAAACACACACCTTCCATCTCACTGGCTTGGTGTCAGTATAAAACACACCTTCCATCTCACTGGCTTGGTGTCAGGATAACACACTTTCCATCTCACTGGCTTGGTGTCAGTATAAAACACACCTTCCATCTCACTGGCTTGGTGTCAGTATAAAACACACCTTCCATCTCACTGGCTTGGTGTCAGTATAAAACACACCTTCCATCTCACTGGCTTGGAGTCAGTATAAAACACACCTTCCATCTCACTGGCTTGGTGTCAGTATAAAACACACCTTCCATCTCACTGGCTTGGTGTCAGTATAAAACACACCTTCCATCTCACTGGCTTGGTGTCAGGATAACACACCTTCCATCTCACTGGCTTGGTGTCAGGAAAACACACACCTTCCATCTCACTGGCTTGGTGTCAGTATAAAACACACCTTCCATCTCACTGGCTTGGAGTCAGTATAAAACACACCTTCCATCTCACTGGCTTGGTGTCAGTATAAAACACACCTTCCATCTCACTGGCTTGGTGTCAGGATAACACACCTTCCATCTCACTGGCTTGGTGTAAGTATAAAACACACCTTCCATCTCACTGGCTTGGTGTCAGTATAAAACACACCTTCCATCTCACTGGCTTGGTGTCAGTATAAAACACACCTTCCATCTCACTGGCTTGGTGTCAGTATAAAACACACCTTCCATCTCACTGGCTTGGTGTCAGTATAAAACACACCTTCCATCTCACTGGCTTGGTGTCAGTATAAAACACACCTTCCATCTCACTGGCTTGGTGTCAGTATAAAACACACCTTCCATCTCACTGGCTTGGTGTCAGTATAAAACACACCTTCCATCTCACTGGCTTGGTGTCAGGATAAAACACATCTTTCTGTCAATCAGACCCCTCTGACTCTCTCACATGTATAGTACATACTACCCTGACTTTCAGTCTCTCATGTTCATGTAGTCTATACAGTTTACTTTTATACACCTGCTAACCCACCACAAAGGAGGTCAAATTGGTCATCATGAGATAACATAGGTGTAGATTGTATTTGAGAGTTTTGGTTGGTGATCAGATTTACCAGGTATCTCACCCTCTCCTGTTGGAGGACGATTCATGTAGAGAGAGTTGGACTGAAACACTGCAGAGTTTTCAGGCCCAGGGTTTTACTTTCTCTTCTTCACGACTCATTCGTCCTATATATCGACCTGCCTCATAATGATTTTCTTTTTCCTCAGAGCCCCCCCTCCTCTCCCCCTGTCTCTCATTCTCGCTATTTCTCTCTCTCTCCTCTGTCTGCCTTTCTCACTGGACCCTAAAACACATTTAATAGTTGCTGCAGGAAAACTGAATGGCTCGTGAAAAAGACACACAGGTGCATTTGTGTTTGTCCAGCCTTGCAGTGAAACAGAAATAAATAGAGAAGAGAAGTAGACTAAACATAGGACCGTGTGTTTGTTCATGGTGTATGCCGCTGTGTGTGTGCTGGGGTGGACTGGGACTATAAATCGGCTCTGGCATTTCTGACAAACCGGACCATTTTTGTCCTTGAGGCCCCCCACCAGACCGTTTTTGTCCTTGAGGCCCCCCACCAGACCGTTTTTGTCCTTGAGGCCCCCCACCGGACCGTTTTTGTCATTGAGGCCCCCCACCAGACCGTTTTTGTCCTTGAGGCCCCCCACCAGCCTGTTTTTGTCCTTGAGGCCCCCCACCAGACCGTTTTTGTCCTTGAGGCCCCCCACCAGACTGTTTTTGTCCTTGAGGCCCCCCACCAGACCGTTTTTGTCCTCGAGGCCCCCCACCGGCCCATTTTTGTCCTCGAGGCCCGCATCATTAGCCAGATAATGATAATTTAGCGCAAAACACCGAAGTCAGACAGGCCCACTAGCAGTCCTGGAATGTATAGAAACGTAATGAAATCATTTGCCTACATGTCAAAGTGTAGGTGATAGCATATGCGTATTGGCCACAGCCTCTCATGTCCACACCGATGCTGACATGAGGGAGTCGCCACCTTCCAATCTGAGCGGAGGCCGTCAACATTTTGAAACTATTTAACCATAAACGCAGTTGTTTAAAACCTGGACGTTTTTTGTCATTTTATGAGGCATGTCTTACCTTGTTTCAAAGTAGCTTTAGTTCCGACCATAGGAATGCCGAGGGAATTGTTTTATAAACACTTCTTCATATGCCATTGAAACCAGGCTATTTCTCTCATGTTCAATTGGTTTTCAAATCACTTTATTTCATTGTCCAGCAGCCATGGACACAATCCTAGTCATATTAGCAAGCCATGCTAGTTGTTGCATCTTTAGATCTTCCTTCTTACTGAATTTCTAAAGGAAATGTTCATGTCACATGAATCTGTTCTTTATGTATCATCCAACAACTGTTCCAGAGTCTGTTTAGAATATTTATTTCTGGCACAGAAAGCTGACCAATAGAATAGGTAGGCTAACTAAACTTTTGGGTATAGTAGATTGACAGGCTAGTGCTTTTGCTGTTAGTTAGTCGTCCCTGTTTGCTTCAGAGCAGGGCGATTGGCATCCGGGAGAAGATAATTATAATGATTGTATTCCACAGGAGGCTGGTGGCACCTTAATTGGGGAGAACGGGCTCGTGTTAATGACTGGAGCGGAATCAGTGGAATGGTATCAAACACATCAAACAAGTGGTTTCCATGTGTTTGATGCCGTTCCATTCGCTCTGTTATGAGCTGTTCTCAGCAGCCTCCTGTGTTCTATTCAGCCTAAGAGCACAACGGCCACTTGGGAGGCATTCATTTTTTTAGGGGGTGTTACGGCCACACAAGGGGCCATCGATGGCTGTCAATTCTGCCTTGAAATTCGAGGCCTGCTCACTACGTACATGTTTTACCGCCACTGTGTGTGTGTGTGTGTGTGTGTGTGCGGGGGTAGTGAGGCTAGGAGGTATTTTCCCCTCATAGTGTCTGTGTGTCTGGAGGTTTGTTCTCTGGTTGGACCTGAGGTAGCGATTACTGGACTCTACTCTGCTATATGGTTGTACCTACAATATGTACTGCTGGATTCTGCTGAACTACGTTCTCTATTCAGGTTGTTTCTCTATTCAGGTTGTTTCTCTATTCAGGTTGTTTCTCTATTCAGGTTGTTTCTCTTGCAGGTGGTGGTTCATACATGTAACTGACAAAATAATGGAAACACTTGAGTAAATGAGGGATACAAAGTATATTGAACGCAGGTCCTTCCACACAGGTGTGGTTCCTGAGTTAATTAAGTGATTAACCTCCCACCATGCTTAGGGTCATGTATAAAAATACCGGGCAAGCTATTCTTTTTGCCATTGTTATGGCTACCATGGCTACGCCCCCATAGGATGACAATGCCCCAACCACAGGGCATGAGTGGTCACTGAATGGTTTGATGAGCATGAAAACGATGTAAACCATATGCCACGGCCGACTCAGTCACCAGATCTCAACCCAATTGAACACTTATGGGAGATTCTGGATCGGTGTCTGAGACCATGAACAAAACACCTAATGATGGAATTTGTCGTGGAAGAATGGTGTGGCATCCCTCCAATAGAGTTCCAGACACTTGTAGAATTTATGTCGAGGTGCATTGAAGCTGTTCTGGTTTGTGGTGCCCAACATCCTATTAAGACACTATGTTGGTGTTTCCTTTATTTCAGAGTCTGAATCTTCCTAGTCTGTAATGTGTCATATGGAGTAGCTCACTATGACAACAAGTATGTCCGTGTGTTAACCCTACTCCCTGCCTCAGCCTCCCCTCTACCCAATCTGCTAGAGATTGTCTCAGTACACGAGAGGAACAGCGCCATCCTCCCAGCAGGCACTGTGGCAGGAAACGCAGGGTAAACAAATCTGTTTCGGCGGAACAGAAGGCACAAGGCTATTATTCCCCTAAGCCTTGTCAGGGGGGTCCTTCAGGATTAGGCTAATCGGGACCTCTCAGGCCTTCATTCTCCTCCTGTCCTGTACCCCTCCACAGTCATCGCCATGGAGACGTCTGTCTCTCGCCCCCTCTCCACCTCTCCAACTCTCCTCTGCTGACAGAGAGAAAGCGGCAGTTTGACAGTTAGACTTTTTATCATCTATACTCAGCCTTGCAAAATGGCTGCCATCAGGCTTCTTTTGGCTCAGTATAGAAGTGCCATTGAGTTGTTTTCTCTGTGAACTGGCGGTGTAGATTTCCAGGGAAATGAGGATTGACCTTGACAGTTGGGAGAGGAAAAGTGGATGTTATTTAAATCCTCATTGAGCCGCCTAGAAGGCCAGGTAATTCTTGAGAACAAGACAAATTCTGCAGCCTTCTCCCTCTCTCTCTCTCTCTCTCTCTCTCTCTCTCTCTCTCTCTCTCTCTCTCTCTCTCTCTCTCTCTCTCTCTCTCTCTCTCTCTCTCTCTCTCTCTCTCTCTCTCACGCAGGCCTTACTGCCAGGATCAATCAGTCTGAGGTCCTGTAGTTAGGTACTGATATATGACTTGTGTGTCTGTGACACAATGCTCTCTTTCCCTGCACCCTGCTGATGTAATGTTACACCAGCCCCTCAGTGCCTATACAAACTTTTCTTACTTCCCATAAGAACAATTATTTATTCCAGTGCCTTGACTCTGGCTTTGCTTTGTTGCATACATTGATTGAAAAGGAGAGAAAAAGGAGAGAAAAAAAGAGATTAGGAGTGGGAGCAAAGCCACGAAGCCATAGAAGAATTAAAAGGTAGGGACTATGGAGTGCAGAAAGCTGAAGTTCCCCCATATTTGTTATGGTGACGGTAATGGTGTTGGTACTCTGTGTGTGTTCAATGATGGTGTGTGGGTCAAAATCCCTCGTGTGTCCCTGTCTCTTTCACATGTAGATGAGCTGAGCCTCTCCAGCCCTGATAGGTCCTCTGTATTGGCTCTGAGGGGCCTGACTAACCCTCTCTGTAGAGCCCTCGTGCCTCCCTGCCCCCTGCTTTGTCTCCATGAGTGGATGCTGCCAGTCTGGCTTGTCACTGGGACCAGCTCCAGGTTAATAAAACTGCCGTGAAGGGGTTGGCTAGGGGCTCTGTATGTCCAGTAGTGTGGCAGATTGAGGCGTGACGAGAAGATTTAAGGCCCTAGCTGGCTGCTTTGGTCATCTCTCACACAAACTTTAAAGCATCTGAGTGTGATTGCTGTTGGCCCCGGCGGCTGGTTTGGCAGGAGTGTGTGAAGGGGGTTTTGTTGGTTCTTTCTTCTGACGCATGAGAGGGTTATTATTACAATAGTCATATTGTTGTAATCAATGGTTGTTTTGTGTTTTACTTCCTGGGTGAGGGGCGAGAATGCAATTGGATGAACACCACTATGGTTACTTAATAATACATGTCCCTGGCTTCCTGCTCCTCCAGTCTGGTAGTGACACGTCATCCCTTCACTGTCTCCCTCCTATAGATACAGGGTCAGGTAAAGGTCTCTGCTTTGGAGACATGGGGGGGGCAAAGCCATTCATCATTCATTGAAAGCACCGAATGAACATTATCCTTGTAGGACTAGGCTGTAGCTGGCTCTGAAGTGAGCTGGGGGGTGGGGTGGGGGAGGTAGTGGGTAGAGGAAGCAGACAGAGTGCCTGGTTGGTTCCTCTTCAAAGCCCTGGGTTCTGTCTGTCCTGTTCTGCCTGCAGTCTAGCCACCGCTGTGCTGTGCTGTGCCCTGCCTGCTGGTGTTGCCTGGTGTGTCTCCCTAGGCATTCTGGGAGCTGCAGTCAGGCTTGACTTTCCTTCTACAAAACACTGATTACAATGACAGGCAATTTGTGTCCTAACCTCAGGGGTCACACACACATCATACACACAAGGCCACTTTTTTAAAGGGGAATAAACACACATACTGTCATGCCTGACAGGGGGCCTAGTCATAACTCTATGATAGTACGGACCTGGATCTGAATGTGAATAGCTTACAGTGGCTTAAGCCCTGCATTTAAAATGCCTCTGTCCTTCGCTAACAGAGCCAAACCAAACTCATGTGATAGCAGCAGCAGCTTCTAAACATCCTTATTACTGAGATAGAGACAAATCGCCATTAATATTGGGACCTTCTCGCTGTCTCTAATGCAGGTGACAGAATCCTTCGCTCCTCATTAGAATCCCTGACTGCAATGTCCTCCAGATATAATTGAAAGACTCCAGGCAGACAGGAAAAAGGCAAATGTTGCTTTAATGTCATTTGCAAGCGAACAATTGGCCTGGGACTACGTTAACTTTATAAAAGTGGCTTTAATACAATTCAATTTAATGAGGTAATTTGTGCAGCGCTGGATGGTGGAGGTGTCCTGCCGAGCTCTACACCAGCATTGTGAGCAACTCACGCGCACGCACGCACACACACGCACAGACATACACACACGCACGCGCACGCATGTACTCGCGCGCGTACACACACACAGGTACACACACATACACACACACACTCGTACACACTCATAATGAGGAAGGGAAGCAAGCCAATATTGAGTTAGGACAGGGTTTCTTTTTAATTAGAGTAATATGAATAGCTAGTCTGTTTGTATCTATTTCTAGATACAGTCAGGGGCTGTATTAGCCAGCGACTGCAAAACAAACCTTTTTGCCACAGTGTCTATTGCAGTAGCATTACTCTATAGGGATGGGCGGTATCCAGATTTTCATATCGTCATACTGTCCTTCTCTCATCCCGGGATTTACAGTATTACCAGCTTAGTACACAAGGGGGCACCAAAAAAAACGCATGAATGCCAATTGGGCATCTATTACCAGAATGCTAAACAAAATTTGCGAATTTCCAAATGTGCTAATTTCTAAATATGCTAATGAGCACACATTATTGCAAAGACAGGCAATTCAGCTCATAAAGTTATACATATATAGGTAGGAGCTAGCGAATGTCATTTTTTGTGAGTTGGGACATTTACAAGCAAATGTGAACGAGAGACATTATGCAACAACATTTTGACGCATGCTTGTCTGGAGGAAGAACAGTACTGGCTCTGGAGCAGCATGTGTGCACGCTGTAGCTGTGTGATGTGTAGCTACTTTTCTCTGGTTCTTGTCTCAGGAGTAGCAAGCCTATTTTTCTCTGGTAAAATGCAAGATTAACTTTAACCAAACATCATGAAATGTTGCCGGCTACATTCTTTCTATAACAGGCGTAAACCTCTGAACTTTGATGGCCATGCATCGTTTTTGCCTTTTCATTGTAAGCTCATTTACTTGTGTGGCTGCCAGCCAAATAGCGTTGCATTTCTGTTATCATCTGATGAAAATGAAGCTAGCTTTCTGCCGAATGTGTTGCACTAATGTATTTTCTGTTCAATCTATTGAAGAAAAAAACACTGTTGACCTTCAAAATAAAATGCGACCCCTGTCAATACACAGCTGCTCCCTTCTTTCTCCCATTGTGCTATTTACAAATACGTGACTGGCTCAACTGTTCTGAGGAACTACGGTAAGCTTCATAATGTAAAATAATGTGACAGGTAAAATGAAGAACGCAATCTGCTTTATCTCCTGACGTATTCTACAACTTCATTGCAGGCATTTACTTAAAAAGTAGCTACAAATATTTCAATTGATTGCAAAACTTCAAATACATAGTTTCAAGGTTTTTGGCGGTATTAGGAAACCATCCCATGGCTATTTCCAAATACCCCGGTATACGGTATATACAGTATACCGCCCAAACCTATTACTCCATTCTGATAAGGTAAATGAAGGCATCTCCAGCTCATCCATCAATCACCTGTGGCTCAGTGATCAATAGGTCTAATTATTGATGGCTGTATTAATTGTGCCTTCCGCCAGGAATGCAGAGGAATGCTTCAGCTTTACCCTGAAGGCAGGGTCATAGTCGGCTGGAGATTACATGTCCCTGAGTGGGTAATATGCGTGTGTGAGTGGGTACTTGACATGCACATTCAATGTATTATTTAAAAGACTGTCTTTAAATAAAAGTCAATTTTTCCACAATACTGTAGTCCATTTATCTCCAATACTGTAGTTCATTTATCTCCAATACTGTAGTTCATTTATCCCCAATACTGTAGTCCATTTATCTCCAATACTGTAGTCCATTTATCCCCAATACTGTAGTCCATTTATCTCCAATACTGTAGTCCATTTATCTCCAATACTGTAGTCCATTTATCTCCGATACTGCCGTCCATTTATCTCCAATACTGTAGTCCATGTATCTCCAATACTGTAGTTCATTTATCTCCAATACTGTAGTTCATTTATCCCCAATACTGTAGTCCATTTATCTCCAATACTGTAGTCCATTTATCTCCAATACTGTAGTCCATGTATCTCCAATACTGTAGTCCATTTATCCCCAATACTGTAGTCCATTTATCTCCAATACTGCCGTCCATTTATCTCCAATACTGTAGTCCATTTATCCCCAATACTGTAGTCCATTTATCTCCAATACTGTAGTTCATTTATCTCCAATACTGTAGTTCATTTATCTCCAATACTGTAGTCCATTTATCCCCAATACTGTAGTCCATTTATCTCCAATACTGTAGTCCATTTATCTCCAATACTGTAGTTCATTTATCTCCAATACTGTCGTTCATTTATCCCCAATACTGTAGTCCATTTATCTCTAATACTGTAGTTCATTTATCCCCAATACTGTAGTCCATTTATCTCCAATACTGTAGTCCATTTATCTCAAATACTGTAGTTCATTTATCTCCAATACTGTAGTTCATTTATCTCCAATACTGTAGTCCATTTATCTCCAATACTTCTTGTTTTTCTCCTCTTATTCATGATTCCTATTCTTACATGTCACAAAGCGGCAGCTGTGTTCTAACCTTTTGATTCTGAGGTGCAAACATGTTTTAGAGGTGTTGCTGTGTGTCACTGTTTGTGTGTGTGAACTCATTTTGTATCTGTGCCAGTGTGAGTGTGTGTGAAGCACAATATATTCCCACAGGATGTTGACTGGATCAAAGGATTGGACAGACAGTTAACATTATATTATATTATTCGCAGAGCTATATCAATATCTTTGTTTTACTCTACTGATAATTCTGTTCTATATTCTCTCTTCTGGCTAAGTTCCATGTGTCAGGACAAAGAACTGAGCTAGCCAACTGAGAGAGAGAGACAGTACCGACTGAGTTAGGGGCGTGTGGTGGGATAGCCTTTGTTTTCATTGGTCGAGCTTCAAACACACAGAGATTAAACCAACATTTCATTGTTTAAAAAAAGGTCAGGAGAGCAGAAAAACTCCATCAGTCTCCTAATGGTGCTGCTGACTTTCCCCAGTGTTGCATCATTTGTTTGATGTGCTGAGCTCGGCTCGCTATGTCTGGTGGCAGGCTGCTCTTCTCCCTCCCAGGAAGCAAATTATATTTCAGCCCTTGAGCCAGTTCTAATGTGCTGCTGAGCAGTTGAAATCCTATTATGATAAAATAAAGAAATGTCAAGCACTTTGCTGATGCACTTTTTACATTCAGCTGTTTTTCTTCCCAGTATTTTGTCACCAGAAGGTTGAGTTTTCCCAGTTTGATCTGGTGATAGTCACAGTGAGGCAGCCTGGGTATTCACTCCTTAAAACAGCCCTGAAAAAGAAATATTCTGTGGTGTATTGGAAACCTATTGCAGCAGCTGATTGGATTCCTTGCAGGCTCTCGATGTAGGGTTAAGCGATACTGTTGTGTTATTCTGCAGGGCCTCATGGGTTTTCTCCAGGCCTCGTCTCCTCTGCTGCCAAACCACAGAACCTGGGTAACAATCTATAGTCCGGGCAGCACTACCGTTGTTGCTATTGCTACCGCTAACCAATAACAATCTAGCTTCATCCTCACTCCACCTCTGAGTACAGAGGAGAGGAGGGGAGGAGGGGAGAGAAGGAGATGAGAGGAGGAGGGGAGGAGGGGAGAGAAGGGGCTAGGGGAGGAGGGGGGAGATGAGAGGGGGGGGGGAGAGGAGGAGGAGGAGGGGAGGGGAGAGGAGGAGGGGAGAGAAGGCGCGAGGGGAGGAGGATGGGAGGGGAGGGGAGAGGAGGAGATGAGAGGGGAGAGAAGGGGTGAGGGGAGGAGGAAGGGAGGGGAGAGGAGCCTGCTGCGGGTGCTGTTGCCAAGTACCTATTGATCACGGGTCACTGCAGGCTAAAAGGACCCGGCGCTCCAGAAAAGTCAAAGTCCCAGAAATGCATTAGAGCCTAAACAACTTCTCCCTAACCGCTCAGTTAGAGGGATAAACTGGAGGGGGATGACATGTACCCGTCCGTCTCCCCCCCTCGGTAAAATCATCCTATCATTTCATCATGTTGTTAGACCTCATTAGCTGAGATATGAGGTGGGAGAGACATTACTTTTAAAAGTAATCTTTAATCTTTACCTCTTTACACAACGTCTTTTAGTTAATACTGTCCTCCATCATCTATATCTATCTGATAATCAATGATGCTACTCCTTTTGTGAGAGGAGAAAGGGGAATAGATGGGCTGCAGCGTGGGAGATATTTGTGTGTTGCACTGTTTAGTAGGCTTGGGCGGTATCCAGATTGTCATACCTTCATACCGACCTTGTGCCATACCGGGATATTCTGTAATACCGCCACTGAACACAGGGGGTGCTGTTCAAACCACACTGATGCGCTGTAATCCTAAAGTTAGCAACAAGTATATGTCAAATCCCATAGAGAATGCTAACTAAATGGTAACGAGCGCATTGTGAACATTTTGTACAGTTTCTGACCTAAAGTGACAAAAAATGCTACTCACAGTTTGCTGCACACACAAGACAAATATTAGCCATTAATGTTCTTAATCCAGGAGGGGATTATCTGCTGTTTAGTAGATAGCTACTTAATTATCTCCTCATTTACATTTTTTTATTTGACCTTTATTTAACTAGGAAAATCAGTTAAGAACAAATGCAATGACAGCCTAGGAAAAGTGGGTTACCTGCCTTGTTCAGGGGCAGAATGACAGATTTTTACTTTGTTAGCTCGGGGATTTGATCTTGCAACCTTTCGGTTTCTAGTCCAACGCTCTAACCACTAGGCTGCCTGTATACCTGTATAGCAGGTATTTTCCTGCAAGTCTTTACTTAAAAAGTATCTACAAATTCCAATTTATTAAAAAACTTAAAAGAAATAGTTTTAACGGTATTGACAATCCATCCTGTGGGTTTTTCCAAATATACCGGTACACGCTATATACGGTATACCACCCAAGCCTACTGTTCAGAGAGGTTGAAGTTCGAGGTGGGATCTGTAATGGATCATGCAGGGCAGCAGCAGCCAAGGCCATTCCATCAGGGGTTGTGTTGTGACGGAGGGAGGGCTGAGGAACAGCCAAGCAGGAAATGAAGGGCACAGAACTGGATGCGGGTCGATTGTCTCCCTCTTTAAATAGACTGTAGATAATTTAATTTACAGGGGTATTCAGCCAGATAGATTGTTTATCTTATAATGGTAAGGTCTGTTCTTTCCTTTTGGTTTCCTCGGAGTGGAACTGAATGGTCCGTTGGTTAGGTGGTTTTAGTAGACTGAAGGATTGAGTGTTAAATAGGAACAGCGATATTAACTTATTGTTCACTGGCTTGAATCCAGCTTCATAGCGCTGCTTTAAGAAGAAGAGTGGAAGGGAGGGACGGGGAGGGAGTAGAGAGTCATCACTAGAGCGATGAATAGGTTGGTATAATAAAAAAATAAAGAGAGACGGAGAGAGGGATGTTTAAAGGCTGAAGAGAGAGAGAGATAGTGTGAGAGAGAGTGTTATAGAGCTCTGAGGCTTGTGATTTTCAATGAGCCCATTCAACCAATGTCACATTCACTATGCCAAGACATACACAGTCTTCCCCACGTGATGTGTCTAAAATGGTCAGCTGCACCACAATCTGCACCATAATCTGTACCGTAATCTGCACCATAATCTGTACCGTAATCTGCACCATCATTTGTACCATAATCTGCACCATAATCTGTACTGTAATCTGCACCATAATTTGTACCTTAATCTCCACCATAATCTGTACCATAATCGGCACCATAATCTGTACCATCATCTGCACCATAATCTGTACCATAATATGCACCATCATCTGTACCGAAATCTGTACCGTAATCTGTACTGTAATCTGCACCATAATTTGTACCTTAATCTGCACCATAATCTGTACCATAATCTGTACCTTAATCTGTACCGTAATCTGTACCATCATCTGTACCATCATCTTTACCATAATATGCACCATCATTTGTACCATAATATGCACCATCATCTGTACCGTAATCTGTACCGTAATCTGTACCATAATCTGCACCATCATCTGTACCATCATCTGTACCATAATATGCACCATCATCTGTACCATAATATGCACCATCATCTGTACCGTAATCTGTACCGTAAACTGTACCGTAATCTGCACCATCATCTGTACCATAATATGCACCATCATCTGTACCGTAATCTGTACCGTAATCTGTACCATAATCTGTACCATAATATGCACCGTCATCTGTACCGTAATCTGCACCATCATCTGTACCACCATCTGCACCATGTATCTCCTATGTAGTCATCTCAATGGTAATCTCCCTTTTCTACCCCAGATAACTCTCTGTGAGCCTGTCTCATGATATCATAACGCTATAATAAGACTCTTGTTTTAAGAGCAGACGGCTATTACAGGTCACAGGTCATTCTTGATCTGTTTTGCTCGTCCCCACAATTCAATTGGCTTTGTGTTGTCTATGTGTCTGTTTTGTGGATGCCTGCAAGTGTGTGTGTGTGTGTGTGTGTGTGTGTGTGTGTGTGTGTGTGTGTGTGTGTGTGTGTGTGTGTGTGTGTGTGTGTGTGTGTGTGTGTGTGTGTGTGTGGGTGTGTGTGGGTGTGTGTGTGCCTGCCAACATGCATCTGTGTGTGTGTTGCCTGCCCTGAGGTGAATATGAAATAGGCCTGTGTGTGAACTGGGGTTCAAACTGCTGTTCATTAAGAGGGACTGCCAGGATGTCCAAGCTCCTCACATCCTGTCCTAATGAGCTGCTTCCAGGCAACTGGAGCTGTAAACTCTGCTAGCATTCAGGTTGTTAGCTAACACAACTCCTCTTTCTCTCTCTCTCGCTCTCTCTCTCTCTCCCTCTCTCTCTCTCTCTCTCTCTCTCTCTCTCTCTCTCTCTCTCTCTCTCTCTCTCTCTCTCTCCCTCTCTCTCTCTCTCTCTCTCTCTCTCTCTCTCTCCTTGGAGAGAAGAAGAACAAAGACTCAGTCGTTCCCTAGTTTCCTGTACCAGGCCTAAAGCCCATCTCCTTTAGTAATGTAACATTATTCCGTCAGAGTTGCCTTTTAGCCCCATCATTTCTCTGTTAATTGTTGCAAGTGTTTTTGGAACGTTCTGCCGTTGGGTGGTCCCCCTCCCTCTCCTCCTTCCTCCCCTCACACACCTTTGCTCCATATGTTGGCAGCTGGCTAGGACAGACAGCTAGCTTCTAATTGCAATCTTTAATTTGCTAATTGGGCCCGGTTGTATTTCAGCGATGCCTTGATCATTCTGTTTTTTTCTCTCTCCATCAATTCTCTGAGGATCTTGTTAATAGTACTGTAGAGCCTCAGGGTATCATTGGCTGTGTGTGTATCACAGTATTTTTCTTCTAGCGATGTTCTGTACTGTAAGTTTCTGTTTGTGTCCTCTACTCAGTTTCTAGCCACCATGCAACAGTAGCCAATTCATCTTCAGTGAAGCTTTCATTGAGTGTAATTGTCAGTATCTTAAACTAGACTTTGATATCTCTTATGTGAAAATGCCGACATTGTTCCCAATTCTAGAGTTGACTCATTTTGTCTGTCAGGGCACACAGCCTGCCATGTGGTGCCATTGTGACAGGGATCACACCTTGTTGGTTTGGTCATGACATCACAGTTTCCTCTGCTCTGTGACCTCATCCCTCCTGCCCCACTCCACTTCCTGTCTCCTCTGGCTGGAACCTGTCACAGCTGTGATGGGAGACAAACCAGGTCTGGACAGCTAGGTCTGCCCTGAGGGACCAGCCCTGGACTCTGCTCTGCATGGTATAACCAGTTCTGCCCTGGATTCACTGTGGGTGGTACAGCCCTAGGGCTGTGATGATTATGGAATTTTGGGTAACAATTAATTGTCATGGAAATGGAAACGCTATTGTCATTCTTGTTGAAAAATGTTTTGAGCTTGTTTTGAGCATGCATTGAGCATGTTTTGAGCATGCATTGAGCTTGTTTTGAGCATGCATTGAGCATGTTTTGAGCATGCATTGAGCTTGTTTTGAGCATGCATCTCATGCATCTAAATACTACATTCCCAATGGATGCTACACAGCCTTGGTGAAACCCCTGTCTGGAAAACCAATGGTTTTGACCGGTTGGAACTTTATGAAATTAAGCGTCTCCTTCCAGAGTGGAGGAGATGTGAGGAGGAGATTGGAGGGAAGGACTGGAGTATTGGAGAGTGGAGGAGGGGCAGAGGGCAGGAATGGAGAGTGGAGGAGGGCAGGAGTGGAGAGTGGAGGAGTGCAGGAGTGGAGAGTGGAGGAGTGGCAGAGGGCAGGAGTGGAGAGTGGAGGAGGGCAGGAGTGGAGAGTGGAGGAGAGCAGGAGTAGAGAGTGGAGGAGGGCAGGAGTGGAGAGTGGAGGAGGGCAGGAGTGGAGAGTGGAGGAGAGCAGGAGTAGAGAGTGGAGGAGGGCAGGAGTGGAGAGTGGAGGAGTGGCAGAGGGCAGGAGTGGAGAGTGGAGGAGGGCAGGAGTGGAGAGTGGAGGAGTGGCAGAGGGCAGGAGTGGAGAGTGGAGGAGGGCAGGAGTGGAGAGTGGAGGAGAGCAGGAGTAGAGAGTGGAGGAGGGCAGGAGTGGAGAGTGGAGGAGGGCAGGAGTGGAGAGTGGAGGAGAGCAGGAGTAGAGAGTGGAGGAGGGCAGGAGTGGAGGAGGGCAGGAGTGTAGGAAGGAGGGTGGATTAGTCCTCTCAGAGCTGGATCAGGGGTGTCGCCTGGCACCACTACACCACTACCTGGCTGTGCTGGGCGCCCTCCTGCTGGCGCTGCCCTGCCCGGTGAGATCAAAACCGGAGAGAGGAGAAACTCAGAGACTCAGCCTACCCAGTGCACATTCCATCCAGCTTACTGCTGCTTACCGCCGCTGCTGCCACAGCTCAGCCAAGGCAGGCGGAAAGAGACCCTGTAAGAAATTCCAACTTGACAGTGGAGATAAGCCATGCGACTTTGAACAATCGTACTACTGTTATTAACCAGGCAGCCATCAGAGAGGAGAGGTGCTGCTGCAGAGATCTGTCCAGGGTGTAGACCATTTAGTCACCAGCTTTAGGTGTCTGGTTGCTGCTGAGTCTTTTTGAGTCCCAGTAGCTTTCCCTAGGTACTGTTCTCTCTCCATCCACAGTGAGATGGGAGGTGCTGTTCTCTCTCCATCCACAGTGAGGTGGGAGGTACTGTTCTCTCTCCATCCACAGTGAGATGGGAGGTACTGTTCTCTCTCCATCCACAGTGAGGTGGGAGGTGCTGTTCTCTCTCCATCCACAGTGAGGTGGGAGGTACTGTTCTCTCTCCATCCACAGTGAGGTGGGAGGTGCTGTTCTCTCTCCATCCACAGTGATGTGGGAGGTACTGTTCTCTCTCCATCCACAGTGAGGTGGGAGGTACTGTTCTCTCTCCATCCACAGTGATGTGGGAGGTACTGTTCTCTCTCCATCCACAGTGAGGTGGGAGGTACTGTTCTCTCTCCATCCACAGTGAGGTGGGAGGTACTGTTCTCTCTCCATCCACAGTGAGATGGGAGGTTCTCTCTCTATCCACAGTGAGATGGGAGGTGCTGTTCTCTCTCCATCCACAGTGAGGTGGGAGGTACTGTTCTCTCCATCCACAGTGATGTGGGAGGTACTGTTCTCTCTCCATCCACAGTGAGGTGGGAGGTACTGTTCTCTCTCCATCCACAGTGAGGTGGGAGTTACTGTTCTCTCCATCCACAGTGAGGTGGGAGGTGCTGTTCTCTCTCCATCCACAGTGAGGTGGGATGTACTGTTCTCTCTCCATCCACAGTGAGGTGGGAGGTGCTGTTCTCTCTCCATCCACAGTGAGGTGGGAGGTACTGTTCTCTCTCCATCCACAGTGAGGTGGGAGGTACTGTTCTCTCTCCATCCACAGTGAGGTGGGAGGTACTGTTCTCTCTCCATCCACAGTGAGGTGGGAGGTACTGTTCTCTCTCCATCCACAGTGAGGTGGGAGGTACTGTTCTCTCTCCATCCACAGTGAGGTGGGAGGTACTGTTCTCTCTCCATCCACAGTGAGGTGGGAGGTTATATTGTGACAGGAGAGAGGCTCAGGTCCGTGCCTTGCGCTGGATAGTGGCTAGCAGACCAGGGTGATTTTACATGGACTGACGGCACCATTTAAAGTGGGTCATGGGCTTGTCTGTCAGCAGGGAACACTACAAGTTCCAGGCCATTTCTGAACCATGTGACCGCACAGTTGCCCTCGGATTTGTTTTGCAGGGTGGAGTTGACAGCGCCACTTCCATCACAAGGGCACAACTTTGGTCTGGTGGTCGTGTTCTCAGCCCGGGCCCCCAGGGCAGGGGGTCCTCGTGACACCAGCTATGCCCCAGGACAGTGCTCCGTCAGCGGGTAGCGCGGGTAGGACAGAGATGCCACTTTGGTGCCCTAATGGTGGAGGAGAAAGCAACAAAGCCTGAGGAGACTATCAGTTTAAATAATGACAGCCTTTCACTTGGCTTTCCCCTCTCTCTCCCCCTCAGCCTGCTCTATTCCTTTGGACTTGTCCTTTAACTGCCGTCTGGGATGAACGTTCATAGGACATTATGAAAGGCTCTGACATGGCTTTCCCTTCATACCGAAATATTACTGTTTTTACTATGATTATCGCCCTGCTAGACTGCCTGTTGAAATGTGAAGTGTACAGGGGTGTACTTCACTACCCTTCAAACAGGTGCGTCAGTAATGCTTCCCAAATGGTACCCTACCCCTATATAGTGTACTACTTCTGACCAGAGCGCTATATAGTGCACTACTTTTAACTAGAGGCTTTAGCCCGGGTCAAAATTAGTGCACGATATAGGGAGTAGAGTGTCATTTAAGACGCTTCTAGTAGCCGTGCCTCTGTGGCCTCCCCTCCCTCTGGGTCGGTGGAGAGTGGCGGAGCTCAGTTATGGGCGATGCACTAGAGGACTGTGGGTAATAAACCTGCTTATAATGGCCTCTTAAAAAAGCAGGAGACAAACCGAGCACTCAGCAGAAATCAACACAATGACTGGACTGGTGACTCATCTATTCACAGCATTGGTGTGGAGCTGTCGCTATGGTCGCTGTTGTGAGCAACACACACACACACACCAGTTCTGTGGTGGGTTTAAACCAGATTGGTTGGGATCAAATGAGTCACATGTTGATAATTCAGTTTACCAAACACATTGATTCAGGCCTTATAAATAACTAAAAGTTCAATGGATAGCTCTGCTGTGACTGTGTAGGGCTGAAAAGCTGCTGGTTTCCAATGTTTGGCTGCTCCATTCACAGAGGAAATACCAGGCCGGTCACATGACCCTAGGGACACAAAGAGGAGTGAAGATTTGGGCGGTAGTGTCCCTTTCTCCTCCTAACTCTTTTCCAACCTCCTTTAGCTGCCCACGACGACTCAAAGCCAGTGTGTGGATGTGGTTGGGGGTCAAGGCCAGATTTGGACAACAACCCCCCCCCCCCTCTTGTCTTGTGACCAGCTCCCAGAGAACAGAGGTTGTAATACATTGGCACGGTGGAGGCCCACACCTGGCACACCCACGTAGGCCCAAGCAGCCAGCCCGCGGGTAGGAGGAGAGTGGGGAGAGAAGTTCAATATTTATGTATGCTGAGTTAATCTGCTGAAATGGGCTCGGGGTAGATATGGGGTAGGTCTGTTTTCTGAAGAGAGGTGGCTTAAGGAATGAAATGGCGAGATGGAGGAGGATAATGGTTAGCTGTACGCTGTGTATATCACTGCCCAGCTCCGTGAGAAGATTAGCGGTCATGAGGTTGGTGTGTGTGTGTGTGTGTGTGTGTGTGTGCGCGCGCGGGTGTGTGTGTGTGTAAGTCTAGGATCGAATGAGGTTGACATCAAAAGAGACAACTATTTGGGTCCATCTGGAGCCCCAGCCTGCCCTCTCCTCTCCCTCCATGCCCCCCTTCTGTATACCCTCACACACTCATCCACCCTGCCCTGTCCAGTGCCCAGGGTAGCCTGCTGCCGTGGTGTCTGTTGGCAGCAGTGGGTTGGCATCTGCCAGGCTAACAGGGGATATCCATCCTGGCCAGAGTAGGTGAGGTGACAGGAAAAGGCTGGGCTGCTGTCTGGATGCCTGGGTACCATTATGTTGCCAGGCAGGGTGAGGGTTTGTCTGTGTGTGTTTGCCTCTCCCTGCCTGCTGTCGGTGGTGTACCCAGGCAGGCTGTGTTTACTAACAGGGTTGTGTGTTTGCACTGTGTACCAAAGAGGTGCCACTTCCCTTGTGTGTGATCCCCAGTTTACCCCCTAATGCTTTCATCTCTCACTGCTGCTCTACTGTACTATACCAACACCCTCGCACCTTAACCCCCCTCAACCCCCTCAAACCCCTCAGTCCTCTCACCCCGCTTACCCCTCTAAGCAGAGCAGCAATTTCTCAGAATAGGCCACAGATGAGAAAAGTAGCATCCATTAAAATCCCCACGTTGGTCCTGTCCTCACCTCTCTCACCTCTGCACTCCTTTCCTCATGGTGATGACAGTGGTGGATTTCAGTGCACTCTGAATCGACCCCTAATATCTAGTGTTTATTACAACTGTGGAAGGAGAGAGAGAGTACTGAGTTAGTACTGAGTTTCTCATGTTACTGAAAGTAACCCACTGTGACCAGCCCTGTTCTGTTCCTTTCCTCCAGAACAGTGACAGGTTGACAATGAGCCTCTGACCTCTGACCCCTGAGTCTGGGCCGTGCCGATGACCTAATCAATCCATCAGTAGATAGCCCACCCAGGGGATTGGGCCCCCCTCTATCAGCTTCC
>NC_034197.2:19019054-19061554 GCF_002021735.2 Oncorhynchus kisutch
TAAACAGAGTTCACTCTCATAACAGCTGCGTTGAATTTCTTCCCATAGTCAGCCAATATAACTAACGCGTTAGTAAACCCGCTAAATCATGCAGTAACGTTACAGTGTATAGTCAGTAAGCAGTTACACCGGCAGGCCCCGGTGGCAATTACATTTGTAAAACCAAAAGCTTACCTTGACTTGGAAGAGTTCCAGTGTTGTGTTGGATAGTCATAGCCAGCTAGCTAACATATCATCCCTCTCTTTGAGCAGGGTGTTTCAATAGGCTAAACTAGTAAGTTAAACTGAAAGTGAAAAAAATGACAATCTCTCTCTCTCTAGTTCTCTCTGTTCCAAACTGTTGTCTTTCTCTCTTTTTTGTCAGCTACTCACCACATGCTATACACCGCAGTGCTAGCTAGCTGTAGCTTGTGCTTTCAGTACTAGATTCATTCTCTGATCCTTTGATTGAGTGGACAACATGTCAGTTCATGCTGCAAGAGCTCTGATAGGTTGGAGGACGTCCTCCAGAAGTTGTCATAATTACTGTGTAAGTCTATGGATGGGGGTGAAAACCATGTTCCTCTAGGTTTTGTATTGAAGTCAATGTACACAGAGGAGGACAGAAGCTAGCTGTCCTCCAGCTACACCAAAGTGGGAAAGGAGGATACCTAGTCAGTTGTACAACTGAATGCATTCATCTGAAATGTGTGGTCTGCATTTAACCCAACCCCTCTGAATCAGAGAGGTGTGGGGGGCTGCCATAATCAACGTCCACATCATTGGCACCCGGGGAACAGTGGGTTAACTGCCTTGCTCAGGGGCAGAATTACATATTTTTACCTTTTACCTTGTCAACCTTTCGGTTGCTGGCCCAACGCTCTAACCTAGTCTACCTGGTGCTACCCTACAGAATGATGTTGAGGCTGCTGTAGACTTTCTTTTCAAATAGTGTGTTTTAATCAGTTATTTGGTGACATGTTTAGTATAGTTTTATGTAAAAAGTATAATATTTGTCATGTTTTACAATTGACATTCTTATGAAATTCAGTGAGGAGGATGGCCCTCCCCTTCCTCCTCTGAGGAGCCTCCACTGGCGCACACATCTGTGCGTGTGCATATGTGAGTTGTTTGATGACAAGGCTGATTTATAGACTGGATTGTAAGTTAATCATAATCTTTTAATTCTTCTTAGAAAGTCTCTGTTCACCAGTCAGTAATAGGGATTAGTGGTCAGACTCAAAGAAGCAGACAGACGAGTTTTCAGCTCACAGGAATGGATTTAACAGTTAATTGGAACAGACAGAGAGATAAACTGACTTTACTCTGTTAGGTCTGTAGCTATGACATAATGCCTGCTTTTCACTGGAACATTGCCAGGACATTATCCTCAGTTCTCTGCTCTCGCTGCTCTCTCTCTCCCAGACTCCTTTTAGGTGTCAGCCGTCAGCGGGCTGTGGTCAGCGGGACACAATGCCTCCATATCAGTATTACTCAGCTAATTCCCCTCGCCCTGACCCTTCACGCCTCCACGCCGGCCGCCCAAAGATTAGCGCTCGCCGCTCGGCTACATCAAGAAGTCTTTGTCCTGGTGGAATCTCTGTCTGTCTGTCTGTCTGTCTGTCTGTCTGTCTGTCTGTCAGTCTGTAGGCCTCCTCTCCTCTCCATGGTGTCTGGCTGCCTGGCTGTGCTTTGCTCTGACTGTGCAAATATAGGCAACGTTCCCGATGTGTGACCATGAAGTAGGGCAGCAGCAGCTCTGGAGGAATGGAGCTGCTGGTAAAATATAGTTAGAGGGACACTATAAAAATACAAGGCATAAATAATGTTCCCCCCATGGAATAGTGAATATGAGGCTAGTTACAAGCTCAAAGGCAGTAGGACAGACTCTTGCATATTTCCCCAAAGTAGGTAGTAAATCCAGCTGTAACTGGCAGACTTGTAGTCAGTCCTGTACCCATCATACCTGTGCACTCTACTCTGTGTGCTGTACAACTATGTGTATGTACACTCCCCTGCACCCCGTCTTTCGACACAGCTGCTGTGGGGAGTGAGCCGGGCCCAGCCAGGGCTGGATGGAGGAGCTCATCACTCATTGGTTTTATGCTGACAGGAAGTCTGTGTACTCCCTGGCTCCACCTGGGTCTCTATGTGTCTTTGAAAGGAGCAGCAGAAGAATGCAGCAGGCAGGGGTCGGCTGGTTGGCTCTGGGCTGGCTGGCTCTGGGCTGGCTGGCTCTCTCCTTAGTAGAGCTTCGTCTGGCTCTGGGCTGGCTGGCTCTCTCCTTAGTAGAGCTTCGTCTGGCTCTGGGCTGGCTGGCTCTCTCCTTAGTAGAGCTTCATCTGGCTCTGGGCTGGCTGGCTCTCTCCTTAGTAGAGCTTCATCTGGCTCTGGGCTGGCTGGCTCTCTCCTTAGTAGAGCTTCATCTGGCTCTGGGCTGGCTGGCTCTCTCCTTAGTAGAGCTTCATCTGGCTCTGGGCTGGCTGGCTCTCTCCTTAGTAGAGCTTCATCTGGCTCTGGGCTGGCTGGCTCTCTCCTTAGTAGAGCTTCATCTGGGCATGGGCACAACACCATGGAACCAGCTCTGCCTGTGTCTGTCTCGTCTCTGTTGAAACTGGGTCGTTAAGAAATCTCATAAATCATTGAGACAGTGTGTAGACTACGAGTGTAGACTACGAGCATCGTTGATAATGAGTCTATAGAGTGTTTATTTTGCACCAGACCTTAGATACATGTATATACAGTATGCTGCATGTTGTGTGCTGTATGTGAGAGTGTGTGTAGTGAAGTGTCAGAATATGGATTTTTGGAGGTTTCTTTCTGGCTGCACAGGTCCACAGAGGTTAAGAGGTTATGATGTGTGGGCCATACATCTGTGTGCGCGTGTGTATGTGCACGTGTGTGTATGTCGTGTGTGTGTGTGCTGGCTGGGTGTTTGGCAGTGATAAGCTTGCGGCCTTTGAAGCAGGGCAGCCTGACTGTAAGCCTGGCTCACGGCGTCTCTCCACTGCACAGCGCTGAGACCAGAATGAATCACCTCGCTAGCCGGCCAGATAAGGCTACAAAGCAACAGGCCAGGCAGACAAAGGCAGCCTGCCGGAGAGTGAGGGAATTTATCACCCGCTCAATACCCGCCATCCACTGCTCTCTCTCTCTCGCCACGGACCTCTCACCCTTATTTCTATATTTATTCATTCATTTGGGCCTTTGTGTAATCATTTATTCACAGCTTTTTAATAATGTGTGCCTCTTTGACTCTCCGTTCTATTCGTTTTTTATGGAGTGTGTCAGTAGTGTGTTTATACAGAGCTCAGTCAACAGCAGGGTCCTGACCGCTCTCTCCTTCAACGTCAACACCGAGTGGCAGCCGCAGGAAACACTGGCAGTGATGAAGTAGCCAACTATGGTGGTGTTGCTCCCCCAGTCAGGATCAGGGATGATCGTACGGCGTGGTGGTGGGATGAGGAGGAAGATTGACATCTCTCTCTCTCTCTCTCTCTCTCTCTCTCTCTCTCTCTCTCTCTCCCTCCCTCTCTCTCTCTCTCTCTCCCTCTCTCTCTCTCTCTCTCTCTCTCTCTCTCTCTCTCTCTCTCTCTCTCTCTCTCTCTCTCCCTCCCTCTCTCTCTCTTTCTGTCGCTTGCTCCCTCTCCCTCTCTCTCTCCCTCTCTCTCTCTCTCTCTCTCTCTCTCTCATCTATCTCTCTCTCTCTCTCTCTCTCTCTCTGTCTCTATCTCTCTCTCTCTCTCTCTCTCTCTCTCTCTCTCTCTCTCTTTGTCTCTCTCTCTCTCTGTCTCTATCTCTCTCTCTCTCTCTCTCCTCTCTCTCTCTCTCTCTTTGTCTCTATCTCTCTCTCTGTCTCTCTCTGTCTCTGTCTCTCTCTCTCTCTCTCTGTCTCTCTCTCTCTGTCTGTCTCTCTCTCTCTCTCTCTCTCTCTCTCTCTCTCTCTCTCTCTCTCTGTCTCTCTCTCTCTCTTTGTCTCTCTGTCTCTCAATTCAATTCAAGGGGCTTTATTGGCATGGGAAACATGTGTTAACATTGCCAAAGCAAGTGAGGTAGATAATATATAAAAGTGAAATAAACAATAAAAATTAAACATTACACATACAGAAGTTTCAAAACAATAACGACATTACAAATGTCATATTATATATATATACAGTGTTGTAACAATGTACAAATGGTTAAGGGTGTGGGTTGTATTTACAATGGTGTTTGTTCTTCACTGGTTGTTCTTCACTGGTTGCCCTTTTCCCGTGGCAACAGGTCACAAATCTTGCTGCTGTGATGGCACACTGTGGAATTTCACCCAGTAGATATGGGAGTTTATCAAAATTGGATTTGTTTTCGAATTCTTTGTGGACCTGTGTAATCTGAGGGAAATATGTATCTCTAATATGGCCATACATTGGGCAGGAGGTTAGGAAGTGCAGCTCAGTTTCCACCTCATTTTGTGAGCATTGAGCACATAGCCTGTCTTCTCTTGAGAGCCATGTCTGCTTACGGCGGCCTCTCTCAATAGCAAGGCTATGCTCTCTGAGTCGGTACATAGTCAAAGCTTTCCTTAATTTTGGTTCAGTCACAGTGGTCAGGTATTCTGCCGCTGTGTACTCTCTGTTTAGGGCCAAATAGCATTCTAGTTTGCTCTGTTTTTTTGTTAATTATTTCAAATGTGTCAAGTAATTATCTTTTTGTTTCCTCAAGATTTGGTTGGGTCTAATTGTGTTGCTGTCCTGGGGCTCTGTAGGGTGTGTTTCTGTTTGTGAACAGAGCCCCAGGACCAGCTTGCTTAGGGGACTCTTCTCCAGGTTCATCTCTCTGTAGGTGATGGCTTTGTTATGGAAGGTTTGGGTTATCGCTTCCTTTTTGGTTTTAGAATTTAACGGCTCTTTTCTGGATTTTGATAATTAGTGGGTATCGGCCTAATTCTGCTCGGCAATGGGTTCTATGACTGGTTCAAGTATTTTTTGCCAGATCCTAATTGGTATGTTGAAATGTATGTTCCTTTTGATGGCATAGAATGCCCTTCTTGCCTCGTTCACCGCTTTGTGGAAGTTACCTGTGGCGCTGATGTTTAGGCCAAGGTATGTATAGTTTTTTGTGTGCTCTAGGGCAACAGTGTCTAGATGGAATTTGTATTTGTGGTCCTGGTGACTGGACCTTTTTTGGAACACCATTATTTTGTCTTACTGAGATTTACTGTCAGGGCCAAGGTCTGGTGCTGATCTAGGTGCTGCTGTAGGCCCTCCTTGGTTGGTGACAGAAGCACCAGATCATCAGCAAACAGCAGACATTTGACTTCGGATTCTAGAAGGGTGAGGTCGGGTGCTGCAGACTTTTCTAGTGCCCTCGCCAATTCGTTGATATATATGTTAAAGAGGGTGGGGCTTAAGCTGCATCCCTGTCTCACCCCACGACCCTGTGTGAAGAAATGTTGTGTTTTTAACCGCACACTTGTTGTTTGTGTACATGGATTTTATAATGTCATATGTTTTACCCCCAACACCACTTTCCATCAGTTTGTATAGCAGACCCTCATGCCAAATTGAGTCGAAGGCTTTTTTTGAAATATCCCACCCCACATTGTCTTTAAAAGACTTAAACAGTCCTAACGTGGATGAAAAGAGGGGTAGGTTATCTCCAGTGAGCTGCAGGCTGAGACCTCAGGTCTGTGTGAGGAGAGCGCTTCCCAGAGGCAGCAGCAGCCCAACTGTGATTGTGCTGCTGTCTGTCTGTCTCTCTGTGAGGCTCACTGCTCTGTCCTCCTCCCTGTAGCCAGGCACCATGGAACACTGCACTGAGCAGTGGAGGCAGGCTGCGGATATTAGGATTAACGGTTGACCATTGATGTTGTGAATGGTAATTCAATGTTGTGTTATGTAGTGAACATTGCGGCACACACACACACACACACACACACACACACATACCGGGTTGAATAGCAAGAACCGGGTTACCGAGATTAACCGCCAAAACCCTTTTCCTTTTCCCGGTATTAATAACCGTGAGAAACTGGTCAGTTAGAATGCAATTTCTATGAACAGCATGATGTGAATTTGAACTGTTACATTCCATGGGATGTCTAAATCTTCTCTCTGCTATCTGCCTGATGAATCAACGCTCAGGGTGGGGACAGACAGCCCATCTCAGTATGGAGCGTAGTTCACCATGCATGTATCATCTCATAATGGCAACCTTTTTTCTTGTGACAGGTAGGCCTGCATTTGCTGCAGAATAGCCTATGCTACACTAATATAAAGACGGTCTAATTTACACATCTCCATCTGGCTTTCAGGGGTCACCTTTTTTTATTGTTAAGATCATTTTTTTAATTGCAGCTGCAGAATTTTGAAACAGCCTTTCACTGGAATGTTGTTGCTTTAACTCTATGCCCACGAGAGCACTCTCTCACAATCTGTAACTCTATGCCCACGAGAGCACTCTCTCACAATCTGTAACTCTATGCCCACGAGAGCACTCTCTCACAATCTGTAACTCTATGCCCACGAGAGCACTCTCTCACAATCTGTAACTCTATGCCCACGAGAGCACTCTCTCACAATCTGTAACTCTATGCCCACGAGAGCACTCTCTCACAATCTGTAACTCTATGCCCACGAGAGCACTCTCTCACAATCTGTAACTCTATGCCCACGAGAGCACTCTCTCACAATCTGTAACTCTATGCCCACGAGAGCACTCTCTCACAATCTGTAACTCTATGCCCACGAGAGCACTCTCTCACAATCTGTAACTCTATGCCCACGAGAGCACTCTCTCACAATCTGTAACTCTATGCCCACGAGAGCACTCTCTCACAATCTGTAACTCTATGCCCACGAGAGCACTCTCTCACAATCTGTAACTCTATGCCCACGAGAGCACTCTCTCACAATCTGTAACTCTATGCCCACGAGAGCACTCTCTCACAATCTGTAACTCTATGCCCACGAGAGCACTCTCTCACAATCTGTAACTCTATGCCCACGAGAGCACTCTCTCACAATCTGTAACTCTATGCCCACGAGAGCACTCTCTCACAATCTGTTGCTTTAGCTCTATGCCCACGAGAGCACTCTCTCACAATCTGTTGCTTTAGCTCTATGCCCACGAGAGCACTCTCTCACAATCTGTAACTCTATGCCCACGAGAGCACTCTCTCACAATCTGTTGCTTTAGCTCTATGCCCACGAGAGCACTCTCTCACAATCTGTAACTCTATGCCCACGAGAGCACTCTCTCACAATCTGTTGCTTTAACTCTATGCCCACGAGAGCACTCTCTCACAATCTGTAACTCTATGCCCACGAGAGCACTCTCTCACAATCTGTTGCTTGAATTTGCATCCAAAATAGATAGTCAAGATATATATACACATTTGAAGTCGGTAGTTTACATACACTTAGGTTGGAGTCATTAAAACTCGTTTTTCAACCACTCCACAAATTTCTTGTTAACAAACTATAGTTTTGGCAAGTCAGTTAGGACATCTACTTTGTGCATGACACACTGTGCATGACACATTGGAGTGGCCATCACAAAGTCCTGACCGCAATGCCATAGAAAATATGTGGGCAGAACTGAAAAGCATGTGCGAGCAAGGAGGCCTACAAACCTGACTCAGTTACACCAGCTCTGTCAGGAGGAATGGGCCAAAATGCACCCTACTTATTGTGGGAAGATTGTGGAAGGCTACCCGAAACGTTTGACCCAAGTGAAACAATTTCAAGGCAATGCTACCAAATACTAATTGCGTGTATGTAAACTTCTGACCCACTGGGAATGTGATGAAAGAATTAAAAGCTGAAATAAATCATTCTCTACTACTATGCTGACATTTCACATTCTTAAAATAAAATGGTGATCCTAACTGACCTAAGACAGGGAATGTTTACCAGGATTAAATGTCAGGAATTGTGAAAAACTGAGTTTAAATGTATTTGGCTAAGCTGTACGTAAACTTCCAAGGATGTCAGAATGATGAGATAAGGACAACAAAACCTATTTCATTTAACTGTTGAAAGGAGGAAGGAATGAAGCAACAATAGAGGGAGAAAGAGGAGGTAGGCTAATAACATCAGGGGAAATATTGTGAAAGGTATATATGTGTCAGCCTACTAATTATACAAATAGGCTCTATTATATTTAAACATTCAAATATTGTAACTTTGTATGCTGCATGTGCTGCACCAGAATCACCAGAATCACATGTTCTCTCCCAGCTTCATGGTTTGAACGATGTGCGTAATTCCAGTCCATATAATACAGTATAATACAATACAGTAATACAGTCCACACTCAAAAATATTAGCTTACTGGAGCTTGTTTCATTTATTTACCCAAGAGAGCATAGCTACATCTATGGGCTTTTCTGTTTTTTCTGTTGAGTCTCATAGGCTATGTATTGGATAATGGCACAATCATTTGGGCTTTTTTGTGCTTGGGCTCATAAAATGTCTTTAATGTAGGTCTCAATAAATGTCTTTAATATAGGTCTCAATAAATGTCTTTAATGTAGGTCTCATAAAATGCCTTTAATGTAGGTCTCAATAAATGTCTTTAATGTAGGTCTCATAAAATGCCTTTAATGTAGGTCTCAATAAATGTCTTTAATGTAGGTCTTGTAAAATGCCTTTAATGTAGGTCTCATTAAATGTCTTTAATGTAGGTCTTGTAAAATGCCTTTAATGTACGTCTCATTAATTGTCTTTAATGTAGGTCTCATAAAATGTCTTTAATGTAGGGCTCATTAAATGTCTTTAATGTAGGTCTCATTACATGTCTTTAATGTAGGTCTCATTAAATGTCTTTAATGTAGGGCTCATTAAATGTCTTTAATGTAGGGCTCATTACATGTCTTTTATGTAGGTCTCATTAAATGTCTTTAATGTAGGGCTCATTGCATGTCTTTAATGTAGGTCTCATAAAATGTCTTTAATGTAGGGCTCATCAGGCTCAGGTAGCATCAGGCTCAGGTAGCATCAGGCTCAGGTAGCATCAGGCTCAGGTAGCATCAGGCTCAGGTAGCATCAGGCTCAGGTAGCATCAGGCTAGAGTTTTCATGCTGATCAAAGCTCTAATCAAATCCAGACATATTTATGTGTTTTATAATGCTTTAGTTGTGACACTTCTGGTTTTGTTGGGAAATACCGGGTTACCCAGGAGAAAAGGGATTTATTCTCTGGGTGGAACATTTGTAAAATACCTGGGAAATACCGGGTTACCCAGGAGAAAAGGGATTTATTCTCTGGGTGGAACATTTGTAAAATACCTGGGAAATACCGGGTTACCCAGGAGAAAAGGGATTTATTCTCTGGGTGGAACATTTGTAAAATACCTGGGAAATACCGGGTTACCCAGGAGAAAAGGGATTTATTCTCTGGGTGGAACATTTGTAAATGACGGAGAAAATATTAAAACCTAACACACACACACACACACACAGACACACAGACACACACACACACACACACACACACACACACACACACACACACACACACACACACACACACACACACACACACACACACACACACACACACACACACACACACACACCACACACACACACACACACACACACACACACACAGACACAGACACACACACTGGTACATGCAATTGTACAGTACTCACACTTGAACCTGCTAATTGATATCCCCTCCCTCACAAACTCGCTCTCTCTCTCACTCTCATACTGTACATAGTTGTAGAGGATGTTACCACTTCAGCAGAGAGAGAGGCCCATTAGCAGCCTGACTCATAGAGCAGTCTAAACAACAGTCTCCAGCTGGCTGCTCCCTGCAGCTGGCTCCAGCTCTAAGTGATACAGCTCTGTCTCCTCTCACACACCAAACTACAGCTCTGTCTCCTCTCACACACCAAACTACAACTCTGCCTCCTCTCACACACCAAACAACAGCTTTATCTCCTCTCACACACCAAACCACAGCTCTGTCTCCTCTCACACACCAAACCACAGCTCTGTCTCCTCTCACACACCAAACCACTGCTCTGACTCCTCTCACACACCAAACCACTGCTCTGTCTCCTCTCACACACCAAACCACAGCTCTGTCTCCTCTCACACACCAAACCACTGCTCTGCCTCCTCTCACACACCAAACCACTGCTCTGCCTCCTCTCACACACCAAACCACTGCTCTGCCTCCTCTCACACACCAAACCACTGCTCTGTCTCCTCTCACACACCAAACCACTGCTCTGCCTCCTCTCACACACCAAACCGCTGCTCTGCCTCCTCTCACACACCAAACCACTGCTCTGACTCCTCTCACACAGCAAACCACTGCTCTGACTCCTCTCACACACCAAACCACTGCTCTGCCTCCTCTCACACACCAAACCACAGCTCTGCCTCCTCTCACACACCAAACCACAGCCATGCTGTACAGGACACTCCAAACCATAGCCATGCTGTACAGGACACTCCAAACCATAGCCATGCTGTACAGGACTCTCCAAACCATAGCCATGCTGTACAGGACACTCCAAACCATAGCCATGCTGTACAGGACTCTCCAAACCATAGCCATGCTGTACAGGACACTCCAATCCACAGCCATGCTGTACAGGACTCTCCAATCCACAGCCATGCTGTACAGGACTCTCCAAACCATAGCCATGCTGTACAGGACACTCCAAACCATAGCCATGCTGTACAGGACTCTCCAAACCATAGCCATGCTGTACAGGACACTCCAAACCATAGCCATGCTGTACAGGACTCTCCAATCCACATCCATGCTGTACAGGACACTCCAAACCATAGCCATGCTGTACAGGACACTCCAAACCATAGCCATGCTGTACAGGACACTCCAATCCACAGCCATGCTGTACAGGACTCTCCAAGCCACAGCCATGCTGTACAGGACTCTCCAATCCACAGCCATGCTGTACAGGACACTCCAAACCATAGCCATGCTGTACAGGACACTCCAAACCACAGCCATGCTGTACAGGACACTCCAAACCACAGCCATGCTGTACAGGACACTCCAAACCACAGCCATGCTGTACAGTACACTCCAAACCACAGCCATGCTGTACAGGACACTCCAAACCACAGCCATGCTGTACAGGACACTCCAAACCACAGCCATGCTGTACAGGACACTCCAATCCACAGCCATGCTGTACAGGACTCTCCAATCCACAGCCATGCTGTACAGGACACTCCAAACCATAGCCATGCTGTACAGGACACTCCAAACCACAGCCATGCTGTACAGGACACTCCAAACCATAGCCATGCTGTACAGGACACTCCAAACCACAGCCATGCTGTACAGGACACTCCAAACCACAGCCATGCTGTACAGGACACTCCAATCCACAGCCATGCTGTACAGGACACTCCAAACCACAGCCATGCTGTACAGGACACTCCAAACCATAGCCATGCTGTACAGGACACTCCAAACCACAGCCATGCTGTACAGGACACTCCAAACCACAGCCATGCTGTACAGGACACTCCAAACCACAGCCATGCTGTACAGGACACTCCAAACCACAGCCATGCTGTACAGGACACTCCAAACCATAGCCATGCTGTACAGGACTCTCCACACCACAGCCATGCTGCTCAATAGACCTGTGGTCAGATTGATGGTCAGTTTGATGTGGCTTGGTCGTTGACGGGGAAGTTTTATCTGATTTACAAAATATTTTTCTCTTGAAGCTCATGGATTTGAAATATCCAATCAGCATGTACAGTACACAGCGGTGCCACCTACCTACAGTAGCTAGCTGTGTTGACTCAGGGGCCCCATTGCTGTCCTCTCCACCCCTTCTCCCCTCTTACCTTAGAGTCTCCTGGTAGTTATTTTCCCTCCCCCAGGCTCTTCTCCCCCTCTCTCCCCCATCTACATGTGAGTCTCCTGTTAGCTCCACATGGCACCTCTCTGTAGAGAGTGTTTTTAGAAACACCTCTGCTCTGGGGCTACAAAACAACACACGGCCTGCTTGTTATTCTCTACAGCAGTTAGCTACTTGTTTTTATCCTCTAGTCAGACAGACACAGCTCTCTCTCTCTCTCTCTCTTTCTCTCTCTCCAGGTTCATTTCCTTTCCTTCTATTCCGGTGTCATCCCAGCTTTCCTCACTGGGGCTTCTCAGCCATGGCTTTCTGCTCTCCAATGTTGTTTACACAGTGTCTTGATGACAGTACACAGTTTATCCATTAAAGCTGACATCATTACCTTGTTGGGTACTCTTGATGAGGCAGGGGGAATGGGGCTATTTCAGGAGGACTGTGGTTTTAAGGGTGGTCTTTACTAGATGTTCTGCTTGTCCAGGAACACTTCAGTACCTCATAGTTTGCGTCTTATTGAAAAAGAAGATGGATAATGGACGTACAAAGACAGATTGCTGTACAAAGGCAGATTACATCCTATTTCAGAGGAACATATTGTCCTCTGTGTTGCCTCGCTAGCGTTCAGAGAGCTGGGTAGAACCACGATATGCTCTGTCTTGCAGGGCTGACCTATATTCTCTATCGAAGGCATCCAAGGCTAGTGTGTGAGGGTGGGGGTGTGTGGGGGGGGGGGGGGGGGGAGATAAAGGTCTGACATTTATCTCCATAAAAAACAGATACAGTGTGTCTCTTCTAGTTATCTTTGTATGACCCATATCTTAAATTATAAATGTACTGTATGCATTGGCAGATGTACTATATATAAAACATAGCCAAAGGCTCTCTCTATCTTGTGTCATTTCCCCCCTTGTATATTCTGAGTTCCATTAGTCTATTGTTCCTCCTGTTCCACTAAGAGACTGTTCTGTAGTGGCTCCTTGGTTCCACAGCACTGTTCTTGACAAATGGAGATGGCTTGGAAGTAGTTTCTCTGCTCACTGCAGGGCAAACCTTGCATTCTTTTCCCCTGGTTTAAACCGTACAGTGTGTTTCGCTTGACTGCCGGTGTGCGTCGGGTATGTCAAAGAAAGTAGAGAGGCAAGTTTAGGACGGGGGAAATATAAATGGAATTCTTTGTAATGCTCTGAGGATCCGGTCGGCAGTGTAGACCCAGAGCCAAATCAGATACTGCAGGAGGAAGGGGGAGGCGGAATGCAGCGAGAGCACATCACATTGAAAAGGCCCCTGCCCTCATCTAGGAGCTGTCATAATGAAACGCTTATGACCGGGGTTGTAAAAACAAGAGCTAGGCCGGAGTCTGGAGACCACTACACCAGAGGCCCTATGATTAGTCCCCCCCCCACCCCCCCACCCCCTCACCCCCTCACCGACTCTACTTATTCCTCAAGCTTTGGGCCTACCTGGTTTCCCCTTCACACCCGTCTAGACCAATGAGAGTGTTCCTACCATAACCAGGCCTTGTCACCCTCGGCACAGCAATGCCCTCTGGGATAAAAGGCTCTGGTGAGGTGTTATAGCCCTGCTGTATGTATGCTAGTTCTGGGGTTTTGTCTTCTGTGCCTCTGCTCTAGATCCACATGAAAAAGAACACTTCCACATAGTTCCATCTGTCTGTGAGTGAATTACGTGGACTTTATGAGGTGGAAAACATATCAGTGGTATGCCGGGACGAATGGAGAGATGTTTTGGGGTACTCAGAGAGGGGAGAGGTCAGGAGATGCTGATGAGCTGGAGGATGGGATCGCTGGGTAAAGGGTGTCTGGTCTCAGCTGTCGCCGGGGTTGTTTTAATCAGAGAGCTGGCTCCTCTCTCCTCTGTCGGGCTGCTTCCTCATCAACGCCTCTTCTCTTTCTTCACCTGCTCTCTAGTATCCTGTCCACTACAGGAAATCCCTTCTTAATGACGATACAACTCAACCAGATGTTGTATCAACACAATACACCACCGCAGCTCATTTAGGCCTGATAATTGTACATTCAGCAGCAACAGTATTCGGGTACCCATCTTTGCTAGCACATAACCTACTTCTGGTTCTTCTGGCGTTGCTGTCAGGCTATGTCGAGGCCTCAAACAATTAATCATCCTCTGAATCGCATTGTCACAAAACTGTGTCACCACACACACGTTCCAGAGCGTCTGTTGCCTGCCATGCCGCGGTCCTGCTGGGGCACCGGCGGACAGACATGGGCAGTGTTGAGGACTGACTGGTTGCGGTGGTTCTTGCCCCCTCCATCTCATTAATTAGCCAGTGATTGTGTTCAATCAGATGCAGATCTCCACTTCAATGGGCCCCATATCAAAGGCAGGAGTCTAGTGGGTAGCTGCTGCATTATGCACAGGGAGACCTAGTTATGTCAAGAGCGCCAGCGAGCAGAGCCATGGTTGTAGTGGCAGCGTGGGGAGATGGCAGCGGGGAAACTCTGAAAGATTAAAGAGGGTTTAGGCTGAGACATGCCAGCCAGTCCCCTGAGGACTAGGCTTCATGCACTTTTCCCGCTCCACTACAACAGATGCAGCCCTGATGAGGGGGGGGGGGCTTCAAACGCAGAGAGAGGGAGGGAGGGGTGGGTGGATTCATGCCTTTCTCTTTCTCTCATACAGAGACAGGAACCTTTCTTATTGTTAATGACAGACCCCAGCGGAGGCGTGCGTCAGGGGAGGTTGTCCTGTGACATGTTACCGTACAGCTACAGTGTTCTGTCTGCCTGCCTGCCTGCCTGCCTGTCTGTCTGTCTGTCTGTCTGTCTGTCTGTCTGTCTGTCTGTCTGTCTGTCTGTCTGTCTGTCTGTCTGTCTGCCTGTCTTCCTGTCTGTCTGTCTGCCTGCCTGCCTACCTACCTGCCTGCCTGCCTGCCTGCCTGCCTGTCTGTCTGCCTGTCCGCCTGCCTGCCTGCCTGTCTGTCTGTCTGTCTGTCTGTCTGTCTGTCTGTCTTCCTGTCTGCCTGCCTGCCTGCCTGCCTGCCTGCCTGTCTGTCTGTCTGTCTGTCTGTCTGTCTGTCTGTCTGTCTGCCTGTCCGCCTGCCTGCCTGTCTGTCTGTCTGTCTGTCTGTCTGTCTGTCTGTCTGTCTGTCTGTCTGTCTGTCTTACCGTAGAGCTACAGTGGTCTGTCTGTCTGTCTGTCTGTCTTACTGTAGAGCTACAGTGTTCTGTCTGTCTGCCTGCCTGCCTGGCCGTGCCCTGGGGCCTCGGTGTAACCAGTGGTGCAGTCAGTGAAAGATGGTTCATTTCACTGAGTAAACTGTCACGCTGATGTGGCTGATACTGGGTGTTTGTGTGCTTGTGTGTGCGTGTGTCGGTGCGTAGTGGTGGAACAGAGGAGGAGATGCAGACTGTGCAGTCAGCAGGTGTGTGTGATACTCTGGACGTCCTCCAGAAAGGAAGGGTCACACGCAGACTGAGACAGACAGTAGCAGCAGGTGTCATCATTCTACACCATGTCTAACAGTGGGCTTGATCCCTTTAATAACCATATATAATGTTTGATGGTTTTGGCTCATTGAATTGAACAGTTGTCTTAATAGTTTGACAAACATTGAGTGGGCTTCGGGGGCGTTGAGCGGGGATTAAGTGAGCTTTGTTGATGCTTTGCGAGGTATATTTAAATGATCACATTGATACCGTGTTTTTTTCTGTACGTGCAAAGATGAAAATAGTCAGAACAGGAAGTGACATAATATCAACTATTACACTTGAGGCCAGCCTCGGTATGGATCCTCATCATCACCCCAGCCTAACATGTTGATGGTGAGGCAGGAAGCGCAGGAGGGCAGCCCATAGCACAGCGCTGGGGCATAATGAAATTGGTTCCAGTCTCATCTGGGAAGTGCCCCTGTTTGATTTCATTAGCCAAATGTCTCACTGTGTCCACTCCAAGCCAGAGTAAATAGATTTCCAACAACTGGGATTTGAAGGGTCACTGGCTACCGCTGTAGTGTCTGGCATGGACACAGGACAGGCAGGGAGGGGGGACATAGAGAGGGAGGGAGGGAGACTGCAGGGAGGGGGGACATAAGGAGGGAGGCTGCAGGGAGGGAGGGAGGGAGGAGAGGGAGGCGACAGGGATGGATCTCATGACAAAGCACCTGTCATTCACTTGTCTTAATCTCTGCAGGTATTTCCTGCCTGGTGTTGTGTTGCATGGCGACCACACCGCTGGCTTCCTGTATTCTGTACTGTCAGAATACCCCCTTCCTCCGCTCTGCTCACAGAGTCTAATCTAATAGAAGATGCCAGCAGTGGAATGAACCTGCCCTTTGACTCTGGATAAAGATCCAATGTGGAGAAGGGACACTTGACTACTGCTTTGTTATAGCGTGTGTATGGTTGGATCCCTTCCTCTCCCACACTCCTCTATATGGTTGGATCCCTTCCTTCCTCTCCCACACTCCTCTATATGGTTGGATCCCTTCCTTCCTCTCCCACACTCCTCTATATGGTTGGATCCCTTCCTCTCCCGCACTCCTCTATATGGTTGGATCCCTTCCTACCTCTCCCACACTCCTCTACATGGTTGGATCCCTTCCTCTCCCACACTCCTCTATATGGTTGGATCCCTTCCTTCCTCTCCCACACTCCTCTATATGGTTGGATCCCTTCCTTCCTCTCCCACACTCCTCTATATGGTTGGATCCCTTCCTTCCTCTCCCACACTCCTCTATATGGTTGGATCCCTTCCTCTCCCACACTCCTCTATATGGTTGGATCCCTTCCTTCCTCTCCCACACTCCTCTACATGGTTGGATCCCTTCCTCTCCCACACTCCTCTATATGGTTGGATCCCTTCCTTCCTCTCCCACACTCCTCTATATGGTTGGATCCCTTCCTTCCTCTCCCACACTCCTCTATATGGTTGGATCCCTTCCTCTCCCACACTCCTCTATATGGTTGGATCCCTTCCTTCCTCTCCCACACTCCTCTATATGGTTGGATCCCTTCCTTCCTCTCCCACACTCCTCTATATGTTGGATCCCTTCCTTCCTCTCCCACACTCCTCTATATGGTTGGATCCCTTCCTCTCCCCACACTCCTCTATATGGTTGGATCCCTCCTTCCTCTCCCACACTCCTTCATATGGTTGGATCCCTTCCTCTCCCACACTCCTCTATATGGTTGATCCCTTCCTCTCCCACACTCCTCTATATGGTTGGATCCCTTCCTTCCTCTCCCACACTCCTCTATATGGTTGGATCCCTTCCTTCCTCTCCCACACTCCTCTATATGGTTGGATCCTTCCTTCCTCTCCCACACTCCTCTATATGGTTGGATCCCTTCCTTCCTCTCCACACTCCTCTATATGGTTGGATCCCTTCCTTCCTCTCCCACACTCCTCTATATGGTTGGATCCCTTCCTTCCTCTCCACACTCCTCTATATGGTTGGATCCCTTTCCTTCCTCCCACACTCCTCTATATGGTTGGATCCCCTATATGGTTGGATCCCTTCCTTCCTCTCCACACTCCTCTATATGGTTGGATCCCTTCCTTCTCTCCCACACTCCTCTATATGGTTGGATCCCTTCCTCTCCCACACTCCTCTATATGGTTGGATCCCTTCCTTCCTCTCCACACTCCTCTATATGGTTGGATCCCTTCCTCTCCCACACTCCTCTATATGGTTGGATCCCTTCCTCTCCCCACACTCCTCTATATGTTGGATCCCTTCCTCTCCACACTCCTCTATATGGTTGGATCCTTCCTTCCTCTCCCACACTCCTCTATATGGTTGGATCCCTTCCTTCCTCTCCCACAGTCCTCTATATGGTTGGATCCCTTCCTTCCTCTCCCACACTCCTCTATATGGTTGGATCCCTTCCTCTCCCACACTCCTCTATATGGTTGGATCCCTTCCTTCCTCTCCCACACTCCTCTATATGGTTGGATCCCTTCCTCTCCCACACTCCTCTATATGGTTGGATCCCTTCCTCTCCCACACTCCTCTATATGGTTGGATCCCTTCCTTCCTCTCCCACACTCCTCTAATTTGCATATGTCACGAGCTGACAGCCCAGATGATCTGGAGTTGCATTAGACAGGACCTTTGTCTGAGGCTGTGGTGGTGTTTGGTTGGCTTGTGAGCAGCAAAGGTGGACCTGCTGGTGAACTCACCCTGACCTTAATCCTGACTCATGTGGAGACCAGCAGCAGCCCCATAGTTGACAGCACACAATACAGTCAGCACAGCAGGGGGGAGAGGACTTCATTCATGCTCCTCTCTGTTTTCATTTTATTATCTAATCCCTCACTTCCCCTCCACCTCCAATCAGCTACAGTTCACAGAGAGAGGAGGAAGAGGACAGGGAGGAGTAGCCTGGCCCTAACCCTCCCTCCTTCTCTCCATCCCGCCCGCCCGCCAGCCCTCCCTCCCACTCTCTTTCCCTGCCTCCCACTCTCCTTCCCTCCCTCCCACTCTCCTTCCCTCCTGCCTGCCAGCCGGCACTCCCTCCCTCCCTCCCTCTCTCTCTCCCGCCCTCCCAGTCTCCCTCCCACCCACCCACCCTCCCTCCCTCCCAACCTCCCTCCCTCCCACTCTCCTGATCCTCCCTCTCTCCCACCCTCCGTCTCTCCCACTCTCCCTCTATCCCACCCTCCGTCCCTCCCTCTCTCCCACTCTCCCTCTCTCCCACCCTCCGTCCCTCCCTCTCTCCCACTCTCCCTCTCTCCCACCCTCCATCCCTCCCTCTCTCCCACTCTCCCTCTCTCCCTCTCTCCCACCCTCCGTCCCTCCCTCTCTCCCACTCTCCCTCTCTCCCTCCCACTCTCCCTCTCTCCCACTCTCCCTCTCTCCCTCTCTCCCACCCTCCGTCCCTCCCTCTCTCCCACTCTCCCTCTCTCCCACCCTCCGTCCCTCCCTCTCTCCCACTCTCCCTCTCTCCCACCCTCCGTCCCTCCCTCTCTCCCACTCTCCCTCTCTCCCACCCTCCGTCCCTCCCTCTCTCCCACTCTCCCTCTCTCCCACCCTCCATCCCTCCCTCTCTCCCTCTCTCCCACTCTCCCTATCTCCCTCTCTCCCACCCTCCGTCCCTCCCTCTCTCCCACTCTCCCTCTCTCCCACCCTCCATCCCTCCCTCTCTCCCTCTCTCCCACTCTCCCTCTCTCCCTCTCTCCCACCCTCCATCCCTCCCTCTCTCCCTCTCTCCCACTCTCCCTCTCTCCCACCCTCCGTCCCTCCCTCTCTCCCACTCTCCCTCTCTCCCTCCCACTCCATTAAAACAGATTAAGGAGGGTTGAACCTTAGGAACACCTGCCATGTATTACACAACTGTACTTCCAGTAGATGTGAGGGCCCAGCAGTGCAGACTGTTCCATGTTGACTTAATCCTGTATAGTCTGTTGTTCTCTGCTCTCTGGTAATTGTTTGTATCTGTATTTATTTAACCTTTATTTCACAAGGCGAGTCAGTAAAGCCCTGGTTCTGTGTGTGTGTGTGTGTGTGTGTGTGTGTGTGTGTGTGTGTGTGTGTGTGTGTGTGTGTGTGTGTGTGTGTGTGTGTGTATGTGTGTTTTTGGTTTTACTATCAGAAGTCCCTACAAGGAAAAAGGCTATTTTAGGCTTAGGGGTTTGGTTATAGGTTAGGGTTAGGGTAAGGGTTATGGTTAGGTTAAAGGTTAGGGTTAGGGGTTAGGGGAAATAGGATTTTAAATGGGAATCCATTGTTTGGTCCCCGCTAGGATAGTAAAACAAACGTGTGTGTGTGTGTGTGTGTGTGTGTGTGTGTGTGTTTCACCTCCAGGTGAAAAGGATGTCAGGTTGATCATCAGGTGTTGAAGTGGAGCGGTGGAGGTAGATGGTTGTAGTAGTAGAGAAGTGTAATGCTGTGACCTGTCCTTGTGATTGAGCACCAGAAACATGGTATCTACTGTGAGTGGTATGTACTGTATGACAACAGCAATAAGTGTGGCTGCCGCGTTTAAAGCCTCCAGCCCGGGGGGGGATTGAATTAGTTTTTGTCTTGCTCACCCCCCCCCCCCACCCCCCCACTCCATATCTCTTGACACCTTTATGAGACGAGACCGACTTGAATGCAGTGAATTTATCCACTCTCCCTCTCGCAAAACTCCTGGCTCGTGTTCAAGAGGCTATTGTTTGAGTAATCTGTGGAGCGCTCCCCTCTCTCAGCACGGCCCTGGCTGTGTGTGTGTGTGTGTGTGTCTGTGTCTGTGTCTGTGTGCGTGCGTGCGTGTGTGTGTGTTTGTGCGTGTGTGTGTGTGCGTGCCTGTGTGTGTGCCTAGGAGACCTGCACTCAGACCTCTTACAGGATACTGAACTGAGAGATACGTGTATCTTTGCATTACAGTTGTATAGTAAATGTATGGAGGCTGGCCAGTTATTCCCATCATTGCACATGCATTATACTCAATTATGGCTTGGGCTAATTGTTAACCATAGGGGTCCCTCTTAAGTAAAAGTAGAGGGGGAGGGCGAGATGTTCTATATTCCTTATGCTGGACGTAGAATATTCTACCTAGCGACAGGGAGAGAGGTTAGTCTAGGGTAGTGCAGAGAGAGTACAGTATGAATCAGGGGAGAGGAAAGAGGTGCCTTCAGCTTCCTGTTTGTTCCCTCTGCCGTAACCTTGCCTGCTGATTCCCATTCATTAAAGTTATAGGACACAGCATCAGTCCCCCCCTCCGTCCCACCCCTTCCCCTCCCTCTTCCTCTCCTGAAGTGAATGTTCTGATCACATTTTGGCAGCCTCCCTGGAAGTGAGAGTGAGAGAATAGAGAGAGAGAAGAGAGAGAGGAAGAGAATAGTAAAAAGAGAGAGAGATGAGAGAGAGGATGCAGTGTCCTTGGTATTATCAGCATTGGCTCACTGGTCCTGTAATGAGACGTGTCCTGTAGGGAGAATCTTGATGGGAGGGAATAAGCCTCATGACCACGAATCCCAGGCCTGCTAGCCACTTCAACATCCCCCTCTCCCTTCCTGCTCCAGAACATTCTACTGGATGACCCCTGACTGTGGAGCTCCTCTGGAGAATACAGCACTATAGCAGGTGTTGGGGAGACTGGAGTTAAAGACCATAAAGTTGCCTGCTGGTCTGACTCTGTGTCCTCCTGAACCATTTCACCCAAATCACGTCAATGTGCTGTGTTCCAAGCTACAGGGCAGGGCACTTCCTAAAAGTAGGAGCAGCCTGACTGGTGTCAGAGGGCCTTTGGAGGTGAGGCGTGTGGTCTCTCACCCTCCCTTCATCTCCTTTCCCTCATCTCCTTTCCCCTCCTCCCCTCATCTCCTCCCCTCATCTCCTTTCCCCTCCTCATCTCATTTCCCCTCCTCCCCTCATCTCCTCCCCTCATCTCCTTTCCCCTCCTCTCCTCATCTCATTTCCCCTCCTCCCCTCATTTCCTTTCCCCTCCTCCCCTCATCTCCTCACCTCATCTCCTTTCCCCTCCTCCCCTCATCTCCTCCCCTCATCTCTTTTCCTCTCCTTCCCTCATCTCATTTCCCCTCCTCCCCTCATCTCCTTTCCCCTCCTCTCCTCATCTCCTTTCCCCTCCTCCCCTCATCTCCTTTCCCCTCCCCTCCTCCCCTCAACCACTTTCCCCTCCTCCCCTCATCTCCTTTCCCTCCTCTCCTCATCTCCTTTCCCCTCCTCCCCTCATCTCCTTTCCCCTCCTCTCCTCATCTCCTTTCCCTTCCTCTCCTCATCTCCTTTCGCCTCCTCCCCTCATCTCCTTTCCTCTCCTCCCCTCATCTCCTTTCCCCTCCTCCCCTCATCTTCTCTCTTCATCTCCTTTCCCCTCTTCCCCTCATCTCCTTTCTCCTCCTCCCCTCATCTCCTTTCCCCTCCTCCCCTCATCTCCTTTCCCCTCCTCTCCTCATCTCCTCCCCTTATCTCCTTTCCCCTCCTCCCCTCATCTCCTTTCCCCTCCTCCCCTCATCTCCTTTCCCCTCCTCTCCTCATCTCCGTTCCCCTCCTCTCCTCATCTCCTCCCCTCATCTCTTTTCCTCTCCTTCCCTCATCTCCTTTCCCCTCCTCCCCTCATCTCCTTTCCCCTCCCCTCCTCCCCTCAACTCCTTTCCCCTCCTCCCCTCATCTCCTTTCCCCCTCCTCTCCTCATCTCCTTTCCCCTCCTCTCCTCATCTCCTTTCCCCTCCTCCCCTCATCTCCTTTCCTCTCCTCCCCTCATCTCCTTTCCCCTCCTCCCCTCATCTTCTCTCTTCATCTCCTTTCCCTCCTCCCCTCATCTCCTTTCTCCTCCTCCCCTCATCTCCTTTCCCCTCCTCCCCTCATCTCCTTTCCCCTCCTCTCCTCATCTCCTCCCCTTATCTCCTTTCCCCTCCTCCCCTCCTCCCCTCATCTCCTTTCTTCTCCATTACTCTCCTCTCTACTCATCCCCTCCCCTCCTCTCCTCTCTACTCATCCCCTCCCCTCCTCTCCTCTCTACTCATCCCCTCCCCTCCTCTCCTCTCTACTCATCCTCTCCACCCCTCCCCTCCCCTCCCCTCCCCTACCCTCCTCTCCACCCCTCTCCACCCCTTCCCTTCCCTCCCCTCCCTCCCTCCTCTCCACCCCTCCCCTACCCTCCTCTCCACCCCTCCGCTCCTCTCCACCCCTCCCCTCCTCTCCACCCCTTCTCTCCACCCCACCCCTCGTCTCCACCCCTCCTCTCCACCCCTCCCCTCCTCTCCTCTCCAGCCCTCTCTGAAAGAGGTGGTAGTATTGTGGCATGGTCAGGCCCAGTCAGGTAATATCCTCCCCAGTGCCCAGGAAGAGAGGGAGAGAGCTAGAGACAAGGCGGGCTATTAATCAGGCTGACCTGGCACGCGGCCTGGGTACATCATTAGAGCCTGAAATACGAGGGGACGGGGAGGTCACGCTCCCTGAACCTCACATCAATATACCCACTAAGGTAGAGGGGAGGGGGGGCAGCTGTTGTTATTATCCAAGGACCATTTGTTTTAGTGAGTTAGCCCCCCCCCACATAGCTCCGCTGCAGTACGTTAGCTAAATGCAGCAGGGTCTGCCCAGGGTCTAGCAGTCTGTGGTTATGTTATCAGGCAGGCAGAACTCCAGTGGGACAGAACACACTGTGGAGATCAGGCTGACTTCTGCCCTGTAAGGACAAACACAGCAGCACATTCAGCCAGTAATCGCTGCTGCTCGCCCCTGGCAACCAGTCAAAGGCCAACACAACTCTGATGGATTATTATTATACTAAGACGTTCTACTGTACAGGGAGGCATTTCTGGAGGCAGAATAGCTGAATATGTATTAGACCCTTGTTGTGATCTTTTGAGTACTTGCTGAGTACCTGGTTTGATGCAGATCATTCTTATTAGGTATTCTGTTGGAAATGATCATCCCTGCATGCATCAGCCATTACAGTGTTCACATCATTCCTTTGTAATTACACCGTAACATGAGGAAGAGGAATTTCAACTTTCAGCTGTGTAGAAATGGAACAGTTGGTCAGTGACGATAGAGGAGTGTGTGTGTGTGTGTGTGTGTGTGTGTGTGTGTGTGTGTGTGTGTGTGTGTGTGTGTGTGTGTGTGTGTGTGTGTGTGTGTGTGAGAGAGAGAGAGAGAACGAGAGAGAGTCAGAGTGATAGAGAGAGAGAGTGTGTGTGTGTGTGAGAGAGAGAACGAGAGAGAGTCAGAGTGATAGAGAGAGAGTGTGTGTGAGAGAGAGAGAACGAGAGAGAGTGATAGAGAGAGAGTGTGTGTGTGTGTGTGTGTGTGTGTGTGTGTGTGTGTGTGTGTGTGTGTGTGTGTGTGTGTGTGTGTGTGTGTGTGTGTGTGTGTGTGTGTGTGTGTGTGTGTGTGTGTGTGTGGGTGTGTGTGTGGGTGTGTGTGTGGGTGTGTGTGTTTGCGTGTGTGTGAGAGAGAGAATGAGAGAGAGTCAAAGTGATAGAGAGAGAGTGTGTGTGAGAGAGAAAGAGAGATAGTCAGAGTGATAGAGAGAGAGTGTGTGTGAGAGAGAGAACGAGAGAGAGTCAGAGTGATAGAGAGAGAGTGTGTGTGAGAGAGAAAGAACTAGAGAAAGAGTCAGAGTGATAGAGAGAGAGTGTGTGAGAGAGAGAGAACGAGAGAGAGTCAGAGTGATAGAGAGAGAGTGTGTGTGAGAGAGAGAGAACGAGAGAGAGTCAGAGTGATAGAGAGAGAGTGTGTGTGAGAGAGAGAGAACGAGAGAGAGTCAGAGTGATAGAGAGAGAGTGTGTGAGAGAGAGAGAGAATGAGAGAGAGTCAGAGTGATAGAGAGAGAGTGTGTGTGAGAGAGAGAGAACGAGAGAGAGTCAGAGTGATAGAGAGAGAGTGTGTGTGAGAGAGAGAGAACGAGAGAGAGTCAGAGTGATAGAGAGAGAGTGTGTGTGAGAGAGAGAGAACGAGAGAGAGTCAGAGTGATAGAGAGAGTGTGTGTGAGAGAGAGTCAGAGTGATAGAGAGAGAGTCAGAGTGATAGAGAGAGAGTGTGTGAGAGAGAGTCAGAGTGATAGAGAGAGTGTGTGTGAGAGAGAGTCAGAGTGATAGAGAGAGAGTGTTGTTTATTTTGGGGAGAGTGCAGCAGCAGCGACATTGTGTATAGTTGTGTAGTGATTGATGGTTGTGGAGCAGAAATAGACAGTCAGATTTACAGCGGCCGTTGGTTTCCTTTATGTTGTGGTTGGGATGCGCCACAGAGCTCTATCATTCTGTCACTGACATTACACACAATCCACTTTTATTTGGCCGTGTAAAGTCTCACATTACAGAGACGACCGGCCGTATTTCACTTCTGACCTGTCGGAACATTCCTGAGAACATTCCAGAGTCTGGGCTGTGTTGCACTGTACTGGTGACTGTGTCCAGTCCTCTGACTGTAATGCTGATTGCGATTGTGTGTTATCCTGCCTGTGAGTGTACTGTGAGTGTACTGTGAGTGTGATGACGTCTCTGTCCTGTCCTGTGTGTTTCAGATCCTAGTGAATTCTATCAACCATCCTGCCATGCTGTATGAGAATGGGGTGGTGAGCGAGGGGAGTCCCATCCACAGAGATCTGCTCTTCAGCCCAGACTACCAGCACATCTATGCCCTCACAGACAAACAGGTAAAACACACGCTATAATATGAATATTAAATCGTTTTTAAACAATCATACACTCTCACGGCACCAAACCCTCCTATTTATGCACTACCCAAACCTCATGGTTGTGTTTCCTCTGTGTTTTTCTGCCGCTCCAGCACTCTATGTGATTGGTTGTGTTGGATTTCCAGTATACTGGAGTTAAAGACCATAAAGTTGCCATAGAGTTCCTCCCCCAGTCAGCACCCTCTACCTACACACACGTTCCTCCCCCAGTCAGCACCCTCTACCTACACACACGTTCCTCCCCCAGTCAGCACCCTCTACCCACACACACGTTCCTCCCCCAGTCAGCACCCTCTACCTACACACACGTTCCTCCCCCAGTCAGCACCCTCTACCCACACACACGTTCCTCCCCCAGTCAGGACCCTCTACCTACACACACGTTCCTCCCCCAGTCAGCACCCTCTACCCACACACACGTTCCTCCCCCAGTCAGCACCCTCTACCCTCACACACGTTCCTCCTCCAGTCAGCACCCTCTACCCACACACACGTTCCTCCCCCAGTCAGCACCCTCTACCCACACACACGTTCCTCCCCCAGTCAGCACCCTCTACCTACACACACGTTCCTCCCCCAGTCAGCACCCTCTACCCACACACACGTTCCTCCCCCAGTCAGCACCCTCTACCCACACACACGTTCCTCCCCCAGTCAGCACCCTCTACCCACACACACGTTCCTCCCCCAGTCAGCACCCTCTACCCTCACACACGTTCCTCCCCCAGTCAGCACCCTCTACCCTCACACACGTTCCTCCCCCAGTCAGCACCCTTCATCACAGGCAACAGAACAGGAGAGGGGGTCTCTCTGATCCCCCTTTGATGGAATAAATCCCCTTTTTTAGCACTGCCAAAGCACCAACGGAAAGGGAATTCTCCCCTCTTCTTTTCCTCCTCTACTCCAGTTATTTGTACCCTTCTCCTTTTCTCCCTGCTCTCTCTTTTCTTTCATGTGGTTTCTCCCCTAAGCTCAAATTGGAGGTCCTCGTCTCACGCATTAAAGAGGTTTCCTCCATCATTACTGGAAGACCCCCCCCCCCCTCTATCTCAGCCTCTCTCTCTATCAGAATGGTTAGCAGGGTGATGAGAGATAAGAAGGCCACCAGGCTTCCTGCTAAGGATTCATCTCTGAGGTTTAAGTTGAAACGGCTTCTTTAAAATGCCCCCTCTCTCTCCTCTGGATTGCTATTTAACACCCCATGGCCTCCTTCCCCTCCCTTCAGTCCCACCCACCCTCTCCTCAGCCCCACCCACCCTCTCCTCAGTCCCACCCACCCTCTCCTCAGTCCCACCCACCCTCTCCTCAGTCCCACCCACCCTCCCTTCAGTCCCACCCACCCTCCCTTCAGCCCCCCCCACCCTCTCCTCAGTCCCACCCACCCTCCCTTCAGCCCTTCAGTGTGTGTGTGTGTGTGTGTGTGTCTCACCAGATGTCAACCCAATTGAACACTTATTGGAGACAGCGTTTTCCACTACCGTCAACAAAACACCAAATTATGGAATTTCTGGTGGAAGAAAAGAATGGTGTAGCATCCCTCCAATAGAGTTCCAGACACTGGTACACTGGTTCCAGACACTACCAAGGTGCATTGAAGCTGTTCTGGTGGAAGAATGGTGTATCATCCCTCCAATAGAGTTCCAGACACTGGTACACTGGTTCCAGACACTACCAAGGTGCATTGAAGCTGTTCTGGTGGAAGAATGGTGTAGCATCCCTCCAATAGAGTTCCAGACACTGGTACACTGGTTCCAGACACTACCAAGGTGCATTGAAGCTGTTCTGGCGTCTTGTGGCCCAACACCCTTAAAGGTCCAATGCAGACATTTTTATTTCAAAATCATATCATTTCTGGGTAACAATTGAGTACATTACTGTGATTGTCAAAGAGAAACAAAAATAGCTTTTTAGGAAGGTGTAATTTCTCAAGCAATCATTTTGACAGGATTATCTGGGAGTGGTCTGAGTGGGGTGGTAAAAACAGAAAATGAGCTGTTATTGGCAGAGAGGTTTGGAACTCTCTTTCTTATTGGTCTAGAACAGGGCTCTCCAACCATGTTCTAGGAGAGCGACCGTCCTGCAGGTTTTCTGTCCAACCCCAGTTGTAACTAACCTGGCTCTAATTATTAGAATCAGGTGCTGTAGATTAGGCTCGGGGTGAAAACCTACAGGGCGGTAGCTCTCCAGGAACAGATAAAGAGCCCTGGTCTAGAAAGGAATTTACCACATGGTGATGTCACTGCACTTGCGTTGCATCTCTGCTGTGGGGATTAGGTTGTGCCTTTCCCTGGGTAGCAGCAGTAGTTATGCCCAGTGTGGTTTAGCAGGAGCCTGGGAGAGGGAGGGGACCTCTGAGCCTAGTAGCTCTGCTGGAGCAGAGGACCATCAGCATGCTGACTCCACTTAGTTACTGTATATAGTCCCCCCTCTCCATTCCTTTCATACTGCAGCTAGCCCCTGCCCCAGAGGACCCCACCTTGTCCTCTACACCTCCCCCAACTCCCAGCAGTGTACATACTGTACACTCACATTCCCTCACTACATCTGCTACAGTGGTGCTAGAAGAAATCTCATTGGTCACATTGGAGATTTTTCGGGGGGGGGGGGGTCATAATATTATGAATATGATTACCATTATGGGTGACTTCCATTGCAGCTGGTCCTATGATTTATTAACTCAAGGCTGTGTATTATAGATGAGCATGGATGGCCCACTGGTACGTTACCTATGTCATCCACATGTCCATGCATGTTAGGGTGATAAATGAGAGTAGGGATCTCCATACTCCTACTGTCCTCAGGCTGTTCCCTGGCCATGGTCTACTGTCCTCAGGCTGTTCCCTGGCCATGGTCTACTGTCCTCAGGCTGTTCCCTGGCCATGGCCTACTGTCCTCAGGCTGTTCCCTGGCCATGGTCTACTGTCCTCAGACTGTTCCCTGGCCATGGTCTACTGTCCTCAGGCTGTTCCCTGGCCATGGTCTACTGTCCTCAGGCTGTTCCCTGGCCATGGTCTACTGTCCTCAGGCTGTTCCCTGGCCATGGCCTACTGTCCTCAGGCTGTTCCCTGGCCATGGTCTACTGTCCTCAGACTGTTCCCTGGCCATGGTCTACTGTCCTCAGGCTGTTCCCTGGCCATGGTCTACTGTCCTCAGACTGTTCCCTGGCCATGGTCTACTGTCCTCAGGCTGTTCCCTGGCCATGGTCTACTGTCCTCAGGCTGTTCCCTGGCCATGGTCTACTGTCCTCAGGCTGTTCCCTGGCCATGGCCTACTGTCCTCATGCTGTTCCCTGGCCATGGTCTACTGTCCTCAGGCTGTTCCCTGGCCATGGTCTACTGTCCTCAGACTGTTCCCTGGCCATGGCCTACTGTCCTCAGGCTGTTCCCTGGCCATGGCCTACTGTCCTCAGGCTGTTCCCTGGTCTAGTGTCCTCAGGCTGTTCCCTGGCCATGGACTACTGTCCTCAGGCTGTTCCCTGGCCATGGTCTACTGTCCTCAGGCTGTTCCTTGGCCATGGCCTACTGTCCTCAGGCTGATCCCTGGCCATGGCCTACTGTCCTCAGGCTGTTCCCTGGCCATGGTCTACTGTCCTCAGGCTGTTCCCTGGCCATGGCCTACTGTCCTCATGCTGTTCCCTGGCCATGGTCTACTGTCCTCAGGCTGTTCCCTGGCCATGGTCTACTGTCCTCAGACTGTTCCCTGGCCATGGCCTACTGTCCTCAGGCTGTTCCCTGGCCATGGCCTACTGTCCTCAGGCTGTTCCCTGGTCTAGTGTCCTCAGGCTGTTCCCTGGCCATGGACTACTGTCCTCAGGCTGTTCCCTGGCCATGGTCTACTGTCCTCAGGCTGTTCCTTGGCCATGGCCTACTGTCCTCAGGCTGTTCCCTGGCCATGGCCTACTGTCCTCAGGCTGTTCCCTGGCCATTGCCTACTGTCCTCAGGCTGTTCTATGGCCTACTGTCCTCAGGCTGTTCCCTGGTCATGGCCTACTGTCCTCAGGCTGTTCCCTGGCCATGGTCTACTGTCCTCAGGCTGTTCCCTGGCCATGGTTCTACTGTCCTCAGGCTGTTCCCTGGCCATGGCCTACTGTCCTCAGGCTGTTCCCTGGCCATGGCCTACTGTCCTCAGGCTGTTCTCTGGCCATGGCCTACTGTCCTCAGGCTGTTCCCTGGCCATGGTCTACTGTCCTCAGGCTGTTCCCTGGTCATGGCCTACTGTCCTCAGGCTGTTCCCTGGCCATGGCCTACTGTCCTCAGGCTGTTCCCTGGCCATGGCCTACTGTCCTCAGGCTGTTCCCTGGCCATGGTCTACTGTCCTCAGGCTGTTCCCTGGCCATGGCCTACTGTCCTCAGGCTGTTCCCTGGCCATGGTCTACTGTCCTCAGGCTGTTCCCTGGCCATGGCCTACTGTCCTCAGGCTGTTCCCTGGCCATGGTCTACTGTCCTCAGGCTGTTCCCTGGCCATGGCTTACTGTCCTCAGGCTGTTCCCTGGCCGTGGTCTACTGTCCTCAGGCTGTTCCCCGGTCTACTGTCCTCAGGCTGTTCCCTGGCCATGGCCTACTGTCCTCAGGTTGTTCCCTGGCCATGGTTCTACTGTCCTCAGGCTGTTCTCTGGCCATGGCCTACTGTCCTCAGGCTGTTCCCTGGTCATGGCCTACTGTCCTCAGGCTGTTCCCTGACCATGGTCTACTGTCCTCAGGCTGTTCCCTGGCCATGGCCCTACTGTCCTCAGGCTGTTCCCTGGCCATGGTCTACTGTCCTCAGGCTGTTCCCTGGCCATGGCCTACTGTCCTCAGGCTGTTCTCTGGCCATGGCCTACTGTCCTCAGGCTGTTCCCTGGCCATGGTCTACTGTCCTCAGGCTGTTCCCTGGCCATGGTCTACTGTCCTCAGGCTTATCCCTGGCCATGGTCTACTGTCCTCAGGCTGTTCCCTGGCCATGGTCTACTGTCCTCAGGCTGTTCCCTGGCCATGGTCTACTGTCCTCAGGCTGTTCCATGGCCATGGCCTACTGTCCTCAGGCTGTACCCTGGCCATGGTCTACTGTCCTCAGACTGTTCCCTGGCCATGGCCTACTGTCCTCAGGCTGTTCCCTGGCCATGGCCTACTGTCCTCAGGCTGTTCCCTGGTCTAGTGTCCTCAGGCTGTTCCCTGGCCATGGACTACTGTCCTCAGGCTGTTCCCTGGCCATGGTCTACTGTCCTCAGGCTGTTCCTTGGCCATGGCCTACTGTCCTCAGGCTGTTCCCTGGCCATGGCCTACTGTCCTCAGGCTGTTCCCTGGCCATTGCCTACTGTCCTCAGGCTGTTCTATGGCCTACTGTCCTCAGGCTGTTCCCTGGTCATGGCCTACTGTCCTCAGGCTGTTCCCTGGCCATGGTCTACTGTCCTCAGGCTGTTCCCTGGCCATGGTTCTACTGTCCTCAGGCTGTTCCCTGGCCATGGCCTACTGTCCTCAGGCTGTTCCCTGGCCATGGCCTACTGTCCTCAGGCTGTTCTCTGGCCATGGCCTACTGTCCTCAGGCTGTTCCCTGGCCATGGTCTACTGTCCTCAGGCTGTTCCCTGGTCATGGCCTACTGTCCTCAGGCTGTTCCCTGGCCATGGCCTACTGTCCTCAGGCTGTTCCCTGGCCATGGCCTACTGTCCTCAGGCTGTTCCCTGGCCATGGTCTACTGTCCTCAGGCTGTTCCCTGGCCATGGCCTACTGTCCTCAGGCTGTTCCCTGGCCATGGTCTACTGTCCTCAGGCTGTTCCCTGGCCATGGCCTACTGTCCTCAGGCTGTTCCCTGGCCATGGTCTACTGTCCTCAGGCTGTTCCCTGGCCATGGCTTACTGTCCTCAGGCTGTTCCCTGGCCGTGGTCTACTGTCCTCAGGCTGTTCCCCGGTCTACTGTCCTCAGGCTGTTCCCTGGCCATGGCCTACTGTCCTCAGGTTGTTCCCTGGCCATGGTTCTACTGTCCTCAGGCTGTTCTCTGGCCATGGCCTACTGTCCTCAGGCTGTTCCCTGGTCATGGCCTACTGTCCTCAGGCTGTTCCCTGACCATGGTCTACTGTCCTCAGGCTGTTCCCTGGCCATGGCCCTACTGTCCTCAGGCTGTTCCCTGGCCATGGCCTACTGTCCTCAGGCTGTTCCCTGGCCATGGCCTACTGTCCTCAGGCTGTTCTCTGGCCATGGCCTACTGTCCTCAGGCTGTTCCCTGGCCATGGTCTACTGTCCTCAGGCTGTTCCCTGGCCATGGTCTACTGTCCTCAGGCTTATCCCTGGCCATGGTCTACTGTCCTCAGGCTGTTCCCTGGCCATGGTCTACTGTCCTCAGGCTGTTCCCTGGCCATGGTCTACTGTCCTCAGGCTGTTCCATGGCCATGGCCTACTGTCCTCAGGCTGTACCCTGGCCATGGTCTACTGTCCTCAGACTGTTCCCTGGCCATGGCCTACTGTCCTCAGGCTGTTCCCTGGCCATGGCCTACTGTCCTCAGGCTGTTCCCTGGTCTAGTGTCCTCAGGCTGTTCCCTGGCCATGGACTACTGTCCTCAGGCTGTTCCCTGGCCATGGTCTACTGTCCTCAGGCTGTTCCTTGGCCATGGCCTACTGTCCTCAGGCTGTTCCCTGGCCATGGCCTACTGTCCTCAGGCTGTTCCCTGGCCATTGCCTACTGTCCTCAGGCTGTTCTATGGCCTACTGTCCTCAGGCTGTTCCCTGGTCATGGCCTACTGTCCTCAGGCTGTTCCCTGGCCATGGTCTACTGTCCTCAGGCTGTTCCCTGGCCATGGTTCTACTGTCCTCAGGCTGTTCCCTGGCCATGGCCTACTGTCCTCAGGCTGTTCCCTGGCCATGGCCTACTGTCCTCAGGCTGTTCTCTGGCCATGGCCTACTGTCCTCAGGCTGTTCCCTGGCCATGGTCTACTGTCCTCAGGCTGTTCCCTGGTCATGGCCTACTGTCCTCAGGCTGTTCCCTGGCCATGGCCTACTGTCCTCAGGCTGTTCCCTGGCCATGGCCTACTGTCCTCAGGCTGTTCCCTGGCCATGGTCTACTGTCCTCAGGCTGTTCCCTGGCCATGGCCTACTGTCCTCAGGCTGTTCCCTGGCCATGGTCTACTGTCCTCAGGCTGTTCCCTGGCCATGGCCTACTGTCCTCAGGCTGTTCCCTGGCCATGGTCTACTGTCCTCAGGCTGTTCCCTGGCCATGGCTTACTGTCCTCAGGCTGTTCCCTGGCCGTGGTCTACTGTCCTCAGGCTGTTCCCCGGTCTACTGTCCTCAGGCTGTTCCCTGGCCATGGCCTACTGTCCTCAGGTTGTTCCCTGGCCATGGTTCTACTGTCCTCAGGCTGTTCTCTGGCCATGGCCTACTGTCCTCAGGCTGTTCCCTGGTCATGGCCTACTGTCCTCAGGCTGTTCCCTGACCATGGTCTACTGTCCTCAGGCTGTTCCCTGGCCATGGCCCTACTGTCCTCAGGCTGTTCCCTGGCCATGGCCTACTGTCCTCAGGCTGTTCCCTGGCCATGGCCTACTGTCCTCAGGCTGTTCTCTGGCCATGGCCTACTGTCCTCAGGCTGTTCCCTGGCCATGGTCTACTGTCCTCAGGCTGTTCCCTGGCCATGGTCTACTGTCCTCAGGCTTATCCCTGGCCATGGTCTACTGTCCTCAGGCTGTTCCCTGGCCATGGTCTACTGTCCTCAGGCTGTTCCCTGGCCATGGTCTACTGTCCTCAGGCTGTTCCATGGCCATGGCCTACTGTCCTCAGGCTGTACCCTGGCCATGGTCTACTGTCCTCAGACTGTTCCCTGGCCATGGCCTACTGTCCTCAGGCTGTTCCCTGGCCATGGCCTACTGTCCTCAGGCTGTTCCCTGGTCTACTTTCCTCAGGCTGTTCCCTGGTCTACTGTCCTCAGGCTGTTCCCCGGCCATGGCCTACTGTCCTCAGGCTGTTCCCTGGCCATGGACTACTGTCCTCGGGCTGTTCCCTGGCCATGGCCTACTGTCCTCAGGCTGTTCCCTGGCCATGGCCTACTGTCCTCGGGCTGTTCCCTGGTCTACTGTCCTCAGGCTGTTCCCTGGTCTACTGTCCTCAGGCTGTTCCCTGGCCATGGCCTACTGTCCTCAGGCTGTTCCCTGGCCATGGTCTACTGTCCTCGGGCTGTTCCCTGGCCATGGCCTACTGTCCGCAGGCTGTTCCCTGGCCATGGCCTACTGTCCTCGGGCTGTTCCCTGGTCTACTGTCCTCAGGCTGTTCCCTGGTCATGGTCTACTGTCCTCAGGCTGTTCCCTGGTCTACTGTCCTCAGGCTGTTCCCTGGTCTACTGTTCTCAGGCTGTTCCCTGGTCTACTGTCCTCAGGCTGTTCCCTGGTCTACTGTCCTCAGGCTGTTCCCTGGCCATGGCCTACTGTCCTCAGGCTGTTCCCTGGCCATGGCCTACTGTCCTCAGGCTGTTCCCTGGTCTACTGTCCTCCGGGTGTTCCCTGGCCATTGGCTACTGTCCTCAGGCTGTTCCCTGGTCATGGTCTACTGTCCTCAGGCTGTTTCCCTGGCCTACTGTCCTCAGGCTGTTCCCTGGCCTACTGTCCTCAGGCTGTTCCCTGGTCATGGTCTACTGTCCTCAGGCTGTTCCCTGACCATGGCCTACTGTCCTCAGGCTGTTCCCTGGCCCACTGTCCTCAGGCTTTTCCCTGGTCATGGTCTACTGTCCTCAGGTTGTTCCCTGGCCATGGCCTACTGTCCTCAGGTTGTTCCCTGGCCATGGCCTACTGTCCTCAGGTTGTTCCCTGGCCATGGTCTACATCCTCAGGCTGTTCCCTGGTCATGGTCTACTGTCCTCAGGCTGTTCCCTGGTCTACTGTCCTCAGGCTGTTCCCTGGTCTACTGTTCTCAGGCTGTTCCCTGGTCTACTGTCCTCAGGCTGTTCCCTGGTCTACTGTCCTCAGGCTGTTCCCTGGCCATGGCCTACTGTCCTCAGGCTGTTCCCTGGCCATGGCCTACTGTCCTCAGGCTGTTCCCTGGTCTACTGTCCTCCGGGTGTTCCCTGGCCATTGGCTACTGTCCTCAGGCTGTTCCCTGGTCATGGTCTACTGTCCTCAGGCTGTTCCCTGGCCTACTGTCCTCAGGCTGTTCCCTGGCCTACTGTTCTCAGGCTGTTCCCTGGTCATGGTCTACTGTCCTCAGGCTGTTCCCTGGTCATGGTCTACTGTCCTCAGGCTGTTCCCTGGTCTACTGTCCTCAGGCTGTTCCCTGACCATGGCCTACTGTCCTCAGGCTGTTCCCTGGCCCACTGTCCTCAGGCTTTTCCCTGGTCATGGTCTACTGTCCTCAGGTTGTTCCCTGGCCATGGCCTACTGTCCTCAGGTTGTTCCCTGGCCATGGCCTACTGTCCTCAGGTTGTTCCCTGGCCATGGTCTACATCCTCAGGCTGTTCCCTGGTCATGGTCTACTGTCCTCAGACTGTTCCCTGGTCATGGCCTCATTCCTGGGGTGAGATGAGCTCTCACCCCATAGGGCCTAGTTCAACCATCTCATTTTAGCTCAGCCTTGACAGTGGCAAAAATAAAGACCAATATGAACTCTCACTGTCCCCAGAAACAGGCTGGTGTGTGTGTTGTCCTGTATCTGCTGTATATAGAAGCAGATCACATTTGACTGGTTTTAGCATCTGAACAGGCAGCAGTGACAGACAGACAGGGTTCTGAATGAGTCTGGGATTCAGAGCCAGCTCCAAACTGCTTTGCACACAGCTCCCTCTCACCCGCACCTGCACACACACACACACACACACACACACATGGGGAAAGGGAAAGAGTGATGAGTAGAGGTGGGGAAATTAATTGGTTTGAAGATATTTCTCTTTTTCTCCTACTCTCTCTATCTCCTCTTTTAAAGCCTCCACCTCCTCCTGTTGAAGGAGTCAATGGGCCTCATGCCTTTGGGGAGCTTCTCTCTTTTCTCTCCTCGCTCCCTCCCCCTCCTTTTCTTCCTCTCTCTCCCCCTCTCTCTCTCTCTCTCTAGGAGGAGAGCTGAGTGATGGCTATTCTCTCAGAAACAGCCGCCAGCTAAAGAGATGGATAGAATCTAAGCTGTGGAATGGAGTTTTACACCTAAGCTGTGTTCCAATACTCATGTTAGCTACAATAACTGTACTATTTGTGACGTAAATTGAGTATGTAACATGCTTATTTGTCATAGTATGGATATAGTTAGAATGCCAAAAGTTCCCAAATTGGAAGTATATTTCGTGCTTTTAGGCCCCATAATGCAATTCTTCAGAAAATGGGAGTGTGGCTTCACATAATTCCAAGTTCCAGTTTTATTAGTGGTATGTACAGGATACACATGGTGTGTGTGTGGAGGAGTGTATATCTGTGTGTTTGTGTGTGTGTGTGTGTGTGTGTGTGGAGGAGTGTATATACGTGTGTGTGTGTGTGTGTGGAGGAGTGTATATCTGTGTGGGTTTTAGATCCTTGCATAGTGCCTCACTAAGCTACAAAACAGCGTTTTAAGACGTGGGCCTGGTTAACGGTATCAAACCCCTGAGAAGTTGCTTGGCTGCCACTGGACACGAATGGACAATATCTCTTTCTGTTGTTCTCTTTCTCTCAGATATCTACATGGTAAATGTAGCCTTCTTCACCAAATCAGATTCACTGCTGCTGTTACCGAAGACGCAGCATGATACATAACGGTATTAAGTAACGCTTTACTTGACACCTTGTGTCATAACATGTTACGACACAGTCCTAACCATGTCATAACAGCTGACATAACTTGTCATAACAGGTTACATGTTAAAGTATGGTCATAACACTGTCATGACCTGTTGTGACCTCTAGTGTGTTATTTTATGGCTGGTTATGACGCCGACATGACGCCACACATTCTATTACACCAGGGATGGGTAACCAACTTTCAAACCAAAGGAATCTTCTTGGCAGGGAAATTACTCATTTGAATAAATGTGGGTTTTGACGCTCTTATGTAGGTGTCATAACCAGCCATAAAATAACACCATATATATCACCACAGGTGTAAATATATGGGTCATGACAGTGTTAAGACAAGTTGTGACACGTAATGTCAGCTGTTATGACATATTATGACATGGTATTACTATTACATACGATTATCACAGGGCAACTGAGAAGCATGGAGCTACAGAGAGGGGGTAGTGTTGTTCCCAGGCACTGAGGGTGCATCCCAAATGACACACTTCCCTATACAGTGCACTACTTTTGAATAGGTCCACAGATATTGCGCTATATAAGGAGCAGGGCGGCGTTGGAGACTCAACCTGAGGTGAAGGTTGATGATGCAGGTTCCCAGGAGACAGCTGAAGGGGATTGTTCTCCCTTAGTGTTGAGATGGGGAAGGCACTACATGTATCTATTCATCATTGGGGACGGAAACATATCTCATCAATGTGAATAATATTAGTCTCATTGTCTCATACATCATCTTGTCCCCTGAGGGTGTTCAGCAGGTGTGATGGATTAAAACATGATTATCTCCCCATACTGTAAATGACCTAATGGTGGGGTGGTGTATTTCCAGTACCCAATCCAGCCAGCAGGGCCTTAATCTCACTTTTTATTTGTCCTATTAGTTCCTATAGGGACAGGGTTCCAGATAAATCTGTTTGAGACAGGTGTGTAAGGGTTGGTGGCGAGAGAGCGAGAGAGAGTGAGAGAGAGAGAGAAAGAGAGAGAGAGACAGAGAGAGAGAGAGAGAGAGAGAGATTGAGAGAGAGAGAGAGAGAGAGAAGCACTCTGTTTGTCTTACCTATCCCCTCCTTCATTTTCTCTATTTGTCTCTCCTCATTGGATAATAGAAATGCCATTGTGGAAGGCCTGTGCTGTGCCTCAAACATCAAAACTCAATTTCCCAAGCTGACAGAACAATTTACCATTCCCCATATTCACAGGCAGTTCATTAAAAGTTCCAGATAGCCCATCGTACATCTCCCCACTGTAAACGCTGGGCCCGGAGAGAAACATAAAACTGTCCGTTCAGCTGCGAGGAGAGAAATTCTGCTTAGCATGCATTAGATTTATACACGGCAGTTCCTCTCTGTTGTTCTGACAATAAAGACACGCAGAGGAGAGCTAGGTTAGACCATAGCAGGACCAAAGTTTTCTCAGGAGAAGAATGTTAAATCGACTTGATGTAGGATCATCCTTGACCCCAGCTGTCATGGAGATGGTCTCGTTTGTAATGTACTGAATCTATGCACGGGTTCTGACTGATGTCATGTCCCCTGATGTACAGGGTGATAAAAGAAAAGTAGAAAGACATGTTTTATTGTCCCGTATAGCAGAGTAAGATGGTGACATAATGTGACTCATTGGCCATCACAGGGCTTACATAGAGAGTAGACTGCTGTAATGAAGAGACGATGGGGGTATTGATTCAGGTATGGTAGAGTAGAGTGGAGAAACGTTAGCTCTGTCAGCACAGGCAATTAATAGCAGCTATTTGAAGGTCTCTGTTTGATGTGGAGTTGGTTCTCTCTTCTTTCAAAGAAAGAAGGGAGGAAGTATCAGCTGACTGAAATCTGATTTGTGAGGCGGACGTCTTAATATAGTTGAGAGGATCAACGTGACTCCGGTTTGGAGTTGATTTGCCTGCCGTGCATGTGTGCTTCCTCGCATAATCTCATGTGTGTTCTATCCTGTTAGGTGCTGAGTTATTGCGAGAATGTGTGCATTTGAAAAGAAAGTGTTCTTTCTCCCATCAATGAGCTTACCAGAAGAATAGACTAACTACGAGACGTTCTTCCTGAATAGCTGGGACATTGTCTTTAACCCAAGGCTAAGCTTGGTTAGCCCAGGCTCCTTAAACCAACCACTATCTGGTTTTGTTGCTATGGTAGCAGCCTGCTGTTGACCAGGGAGGTGCATTAAACTGAGCGGTTAGAGCATTAACAAGCTGTCCTCACTGGTGCTAAAACGTTCCTCCTCTCTGAGGTATGGTACTAAAACGTTCCTCCTCTCTGAGGTATGGTACTAAAACGTTCCTCCTCTCTGAGGTATGGAACTAAAACGTTCCTCCTCTCTGAGGTATGGTACTAAAACGTTCCTCCTCTCTGAGGTATGGTACTAAAACGTTCCTCCCTCTGAAGTATGGTACTAAAACGTTCCTCCTCTCTGAGGTATGGTACTAAAACGTTCCTCCTCTCTGAGGTATGGTACTAAAACGTTCCTCCTCTCTGAGGTATGGTACTAAAACGTTCCTCCTCTCTGAGGTATGGTACTAAAACGTTCCTCCTCTCTGAGGTATGGTACTAAAACGTTCCTCCTCTCTGAGGTATGGTACTAAAACGTTCCTCCTCTCTGAGGTATGATACTAAAATGTTCCTCCTCTCTGAGGTATGGTACTAAAACGTTCCTCCTCTCTGAGGTATGGTACTAAAATGTTCCTCCTCTCTGGAACATTCTGGTTTGATTAGCTCTGGGATCTCCTCTTCCCAACGTAATCAGCAGCAGATACCCAGGATCTCAGAGTAGGAAAGGAATCATGGTTTCATAACCAGAGGCAGCAGGACAGGAACTACGTATTAAGAACTAAGAACGAGCCTTTCACTACACCGCAGTAACATCTGATAAACATGTGGATGTAACAAATAACATTTGATTTGATTTAATTGTGTCTGAACTCTAGAAAGATGATCTGAGCAGATCAACTCTCAGAAGCTTCTGCTCCTTTGTCCTTGTTTCCTACAGAACAGTCACATGGACAGGACATTCACAGGGACAGAACAGTCACAGGGAGAGAACAATCACAGGGAGAGAACAGTCACATGGACAGAACAGTCACAGGGACAGAACAGTCACAGGGAGAGAACAGTCACAGGGACAGAACAGTCACAGGGACAGAACAGTCACAGGGACAGAACAGTCACAGGGACAGAACAGTCACAGGGACAGAACAGTCACAGGGAGAGAACAGTCACATGGACAGGACATTCACAGGGACAGAACAGTCACATGGACAGGACATTCACAGGGACAGAACATTCACAGGGACAGAACAGTCACATGGACAGGACATTCACAGGGACAGAACAATCACAGGGACAGAACAATCACAGGGAGAGAACAGTCACATGGACAGGACATTCACATGGACAGAACAGTCACATGGACAGGACATTCACAGGGACAGAACAATCACAGGGACAGAACAGTCACATGGACAGAACAGTCACAGGGACAGAACAGTCACAGGGACAGAACAGTCACATGGACAGGACATTCACAGGGACAGAACAATCACAGGGAGAGAACAGTCACATGGACAGGACATTCACAGGGACAGAACAATCACAGGGACAGAACAGTCACAGGGACAGAACAGTCACAGGGACAGAACAGTCACAGGGACAGAACAATCACAGGGACAGAACAATCACAGGGAGAGAACAGTCACATGGACAGAACAGTCACAGGGACAGAACAGTCACAGGGACAGAACAGTCACAGGGACAGAACAATCACAGGGACAGAACAGTCACAGGGACAGAACAATCACAGGGAGAGAACAGTCACATGGACAGAACAGTCACAGGGACAGAACAGTCACAGGGAGAGAACAATCACAGGGACAGAACAGTCACAGGGACAGAACAGTCACAGGGAGAGAACAGTCACAGGGAGAGAACAGCCACAGGGAGAGAACAGTCACAGGGAGAGAACAGTCACAGGGACAGAACCGTCACAGGGAGAGAACAGTCACAGGGACAGAACAGTCACAGGGACAGAACAGTCACAGGGACAGAACAGTCACAGGGACAGAACAGTCACAGGGAGAGAACAATCACAGGGACAGAACAGTCACAGGGACAGAACAGTCACAGGGAGAGAACAGTCACAGGGAGAGAACAGCCACAGGGAGAGAACAGTCACAGGGAGAGAACAGTCACAGGGACAGAACAGTCACAGGGAGAGAACAGTCACAGGGACAGAACAGTCACAGGGAGAGAACAGTCACAGGGACAGAACTGTCACATGGACAGAACAGTCACAGGGACAGAACAGTCACAGGGAGAGAACAATCACAGGGACAGAACAGTCACAGGGACAGATCAGTCACAGGGAGAGAACAGTCACAGGGAGAGAACAGCCACAGGGAGAGAACAGTCACAGGGAGAGAACAGTCACAGGGACAGAACAGTCACAGGGACAGAACAGTCACAGGGACAGAACAGCAGGGAATGTGGATGAAACCAGGGTCATGTTTATCAGTCTGTCTGATGACAGAGGAATCAGGGCTAAGCAGAATAAAGTGATTTGTCAGGAAGGATCAGGGACACAGTAACACAGCAGCTTTTAGTGCTGTGATCAACTGACCACTGAACTCTTGGCCCTCGTCTGATTCCACAGAACTCTTTGAGGTGGATGTCATACATTCAGTAGGTTGTGACCAGCAGTAGAAAGGAATGCAACAAGTCACCTGTCTGTTTTGGTCAGTGGCATGTGAGACAGATTTTCTGTGTGAGAGTGTGCTTTTCCTCTCCCTCTGTGAGGATGTGGTGGCCCCCGAAGAGAGCAGAGCGCAGGTGACACTGTCAAGTGGCATTATGCCCCACCCCTCTCTCTCTCTGTCTCTCGCTCTCTCTCTCCCTCTCTCTCTCTCTCTCTCTCTCTCTGTCTCTCACTCTCTCTCTCCCTCTCTCTCTCTCTCTCTCTCTCTCTCTCTCTCTCTCTGTCTCTCTCTCTCTCTCCCCTCTCTCTCTCTCTCTCTCTCTCTCCCTCTCCCTCTCCCCTCTCTCTCCCTCTCTCTCTCTCTCTCTCTCTCTCTCTCTCTCTCTCTCTCTCTCTGTCTCTCTCTCTCTCTCTCCCCTCTCTCTCTCTCTCTCTCTCCCTCTCCCTCTCTCTCCCTCTCTCTCTCTCTCCCTCTCCCTCTCCCCTCTCTCTCCCTCTCTCTCTCTCTCTCTCTCTCTCTCTCTCTCTCTCTCTCTCTCTCTCTCTCTCTCTCCCTCTCTCCCTATCTCCCCCCCCTCTCTCTCTCACTATCCCCCCCCTCTCTCTCTCTCTCTCTCCCTCTCCCCCTTTCTCCCTCTCTCATGTCTCTCTATCTCTCTCTCCCTCTCCCCTCTCTCCCTCTCTCTCTCTCTCTCTCTCTCTCTCTCTCTCTCTCTCTCTCTCTCTCTCTCTTCCTCTCTCTCTCTCTCTCTCTCTCTCTTCCTCTCTTCCTCTCTCTCTCTCTCCTCCCCCCCCTCTCTCTCTCTCTCTCCTCCCCCCCTCTCTCTCTCCCTCCCCCCTCTCTCCCTCTCCCTCTCTCTCTCTCTCCCTCTCTCTCTGTTTCTCAAGGCTGTGTCTATGTCAGTGGCTGTGATGTATGGCCTCATTTGCCATGTTTCTCTCTATAACCAGCCAAATTCAAGACAGATGAGAGGAAAAGGGATGATTAAAGGCCTCCAGAACGAAAGGTTTGTTGGTGTGAAATGAAGCCTTGTCGTTTTCGGTGTGGGCAGAGGGATGACCTATTCTGTGTGTGTATAGCAGATGGAGCAACTACAGTAGGCCTGCCTAGCTGAGCCTGTGCCGCTGCCCTGATGGGAAATGAAATATCAGAGGCACAATTAGATTAGTTTGTTTCTATAGTCTCCTCCCTCGCTCTCCTCCCTCGCTCTCCTCCCTCGCTCCGTCCTTCCTGTGACTGATTAAGATGCGCTCCATTGTGACCTAAATGAGAGAGGCTCATTTGTGGGGTTATTTATTTGTAATAAATCCCTCCCTGAGATGAATAGCACTATCCGCTGCTGCTGCCTGTCTGTAGCAGTAAATAGGTGCTGTAATAGATCTTAGTAAGACAAAGGACTGGCGGGGAAGCTAAGATCTTCCTTCCTATTATTTGCTTTATAAAACTCAATAATTGAAATGGTCCATTTAAATATGATCTTTCCCTGTATCACTAGGCCTACTAAATGAAGTATCTGCTCTGGTGTTGAGGTCTAAACGTTGAACAGTATGTGTGACTGCCTCTGTGTGTTGTTTAGTCACATTTGTCCAGGGGGAATGTCATGACAGATGCTTGCCTCTGTGGTTATTTGGTATAATAATGACATCAGAACTATTATATCAGAGGCACTGACATCTTCGTTTGACTGGTTTTGCTTGTACACATATACAAAATACATGTTCTGTCTGCCTATACTTATACTGTACAGTATACTATTGAATGGAATATCCCCATTGGACACCCACACTCTAATACACAGCACCTACTACAGTCTCTACGCTACTGTCCACCAGCTGTGACAGACCACAACCTGACAGTGTCATGCCTTACAGCAGCTGTTACTCTTTACTGTGCATATCCTTCTTTCTTACTGTTTCTCACTTCTCTCTCTTTCTCTCACTCTCTTTCTCTCTCTCCCTCTCTCTTTCTGTTTCTCTCTCTCTTTCTCTCACTCTCTTTCGCTCTCTCCCTCTCGCTCTCTTTCTCTCACTCTCTTTCTCTCTCTCTCTTTCTCTCACTCTCTTTCTCTCTCTCCCTCTCTCTCTCGCTGTTTCTCTCTCTCTTTCTCTCACTCTCTTTCTCTCTCTCTCTGTTTCTCTCTCTTTCTCTC
>NC_034197.2:19064054-19079054 GCF_002021735.2 Oncorhynchus kisutch
TCCTCACACTCTCCTCTCTCTCTGTATCCCTAGCTGGTGCTGCAGGCCCAGAATGTGCCTAACCTTTCGGCAGGGGTCAACTGCTCCTTTGAGGATTACACTGAGACAGAGGGACGCATCTTTGGGGGACGCATCTACTGCCTGTCCCCTTCCACACGAGAGGTCGCCCCCATCACACGCAACCAGGGTGAGACATTTAGCCGCAGCCTCCTGCTGCTATTTGCTAGTAATATAACCCAGTTACACTGTGTGTGAACAGCATTGGATTATTTGTCTGTGTGTAGATTGTGTTGTACTGACGTACTGTCACTCTTTCTTGGTGACAAACGTACTGTGAAGCTGTTAGGGCTGGGTTCAGGGATAGAACCAAACAGCGCTCTATGCTTGCTTCATATATGACACCTCTAAAGGTTCTATATAGAACTCTTTTGTAGAGTTCTTTGATCAGAACCCCAGGAGTTCTTCTTCACTGAACCACAACTGGTTCCATATAGAACCCTTAGGTTCCATATAGGGTTCTATATGGAACCAATTTCAGTTCTATATAGAACCTTTGGGCTTGCTATATATGAAGCAAGACTTGAACCCTTTTTGGTTCTATCTAGAACCTTTTTTTCTAAGAATGTACCATATTTAACTACAGTTGAAGTCGGAAGTTTACAAATTTCTTGTTAACAAACTATAGTTTGGCAAGTCGGTTAGGACATCTACTTTGTGCATGACACAAGTCTTTTTTCCAACAATTGTTTGCTGACAGATTATTTCACTTATAATTAACTGTATCACAATTCCAGTGGGTCAGAAGTTTACATACACTAAGTTGACTGCCTTTAAACAGCTTGGAAAATTCCAGAAAATTATGTCATGGATTTAGAAGCTTCTAATAGGCCAATTGACATCATTTGAGTCAATTGGAGGTGTAACCTGTGGATGTATTTCAAGGCCTACCTTCAAACTCAGTGCCTCTTTGCTTGACCTCATGAGAAAATCTAAAGAAATCAGCCAAGATCTCAGAAAATAAATTCTAGACCTCCAAAAGTCTGTTTCATCCTTGGGAGCAATTTCCAAAAACATGAAGGTACCCACGTTCATCTGTACAAACAATAGTACCAAGTATAAACACCATGGGACCACGCAGCCGTCATACTGCTCAGCAAGGAGACGCGTTCTGTCTCCTAGAGATTAACGTACTTTGGTGCAAAAAGTACAAATCAATCCCAGAACAACAGCAAAGGACCCTGTGAAGATGCTGGAGGAAAAAGGTACAAAAGTATCTATATCCACAGTAAACGAGTCCTATATCAACATAACCTGAAAGGCCGCTCAGCAAGGAAGAAGCCACTGCTCTAAAAACTGCCATAAAAAAGCCCAGACTACGGTTTGCAACTGCACATGGGGACTAAGATCATACTTTTTGGAGAAATGTCCTCTGGTCTGATGAAACAAAAATAGAACTGTTTGGCCATAATGACCATTGTTATGTTTGGAGGAAAACGGGTGACGCTTGCAAGCTGCAGAACACCATCCCAACCGTGAAGCACGGGGGTGGGCAGCATCATGTTGTGGGGGTGCTTTGCTGCAGGAGGGACTGGAGCACTTCACAAATAGATGGCTGCATGAGCATGGAAAATGATGTGGATATATTGAAGCAACATCTCAAGACATCAGTCAGGAAGTTAAAGCTTGGTCGCAAATGGGTCTTCCAAATGGACAATGACCTCAAGCATACTTCCAAAGTTGTGGCAAAATGGCTTAAGGACAACAAAGTCAAGGTATTGGAGTTGCCATCACAAAGCCCTGACCTCAATCCTATAGAAAATTTGTGGGCAGAACTAAAAAAGCGTGTGAGAGCAAGGAGGCCTACAAACCTGACTCAGTTACACCAGCTCTCTGTTTAGAACAAATCATTCACTACACCCTAAACCTCAACTACATCTCCTAATGAATAATGTGTAAATTGAGCAAGTTGAGGTGACTAAACTGCTTGGAGTAACCCTAGATTGTACACGGTCATGGTCAACACATATTGATGCAGTAGTAGCTAAGATGGGGAGAAGTCTGTCCATAATAAAGCTCTGTTCTGCCTTCTTAACATCACTATCAACAATGCAGGTCCTACTGGCTCTAGTTTTGTCACACCTTGACTACTGTTCAGTAGTGTGTTCAGGTGCCACAAAGAGCGTCTTAGGAAAATTGTAGTTGGCTCAGAACAGGGCAGCACAGCTGGACCTTAAAAGTACACAGAGAGCTAACATGAATTATTTACATGACAGACTATGGGAGGCGCACAGTACTACATAGAGCCATGACTACATGGAACTACATTCCACACCAGGTAACTGATGCAAGCAGTTGAATCAGATTGATAAAAACAGGTAAAAATACACTCTATGGCACAGCAGGGACTGTGAAGAGACACACACTAAAGTATAGCCACATGCATAGGCGCACATTGTGATATTGTTGAATGGTGGTATTAAACATGTTGTATTGTAGATATGTAGTGGTGTAATAATGTTATATGATGTCCTGTTTTATCTTTCATTGATGTAAGTGCTTTAATATGTTTGGAGCCCAGGAAGAGTAGCTGCTGCCTTGGCAGGAACTAATGGGGATCTGTAATAAACCCCAGGAAGAGTAGCTGCTGCCTTGGCAGGAACTAATGGGGATCCGTAATAAACCCCAGGAAGAGTAGCTGCTGCCTTGGCAGGAACTAATGGGGATCCGTAATAAACCCCAGGAAGAGTAGCTGCTGCCTTGGCAGGAACTAATGGGGATCCGTAATAAACCCCAGGAAGAGTAGCTGCTGCCTTGGCAGGAACTAATGGGGATCCGTAATAAACCCCAGGAAGAGTAGCTGCTGCCTTGGCAGGAACTAATGGGGATCCGTAATAAACCCCAGGAAGAGTAGCTGCTGCCTTGGCAGGAACTAATGGGGATCCGTAATAAACCCCAGGAAGAGTAGCTGCTGCCTTGGCAGGAACTAATGGGGATCCGTAATAAACCCCAGGAAGAGTAGCTGCTGCCTTGGCAGGAACTAATGGGGATCCGTAATAAACCCCAGGAAGAGTAGCTGCTGCCTTGGCAGGAACTAATGGAGATCCGTAATAAACCCCAGGAAGAGTAGCTGCTGCCTTGGCAGGAACTAATGGGATCCGTAATAAACCCCAGGAAGAGTAGCTGCTGCCTTGGCAGGAACTAATGGGGAGCCGTAATAAACCCCAGGAAGAGTAGCTGCTGCCTTGGCAGGAACTAATGGGAATCCGTAATAAACCCCAGGAAGAGTAGCTGCTGCTTTGGCAGGAACTAATGGGGATCCGTAATAAACCCCAGGAAGAGTAGCTGCTGCCTTGGCAGGAACTAATGGGGATCCGTAATAAACCCCAGGAAGAGTAGCTGCTGCCTTGGCAGGAACTAATGGGGATCCGTAATAAACCCCAGGAAGAGTAGCTGCTGCCTTGGCAGGAACTAATGGGGATCCGTAATAAACCCCAGGAAGAGTAGCTGCTGCCTTGGCAGGAACTAATGGGGATCCGTAATAAACCCCAGGAAGAGTAGCTGCTGCCTTGGCAGGAACTAATGGGGATCCCTAATAAACCCCAGGAAGAGTAGCTGCTGCCTTGGCGGGAACTAATGGGGATCCATAATAAACCCCAGGAAGAGTAGGTGCTGCCTTGGCAGGAACTAATGGGGATCCGTAATAAACCCCAGGAAGAGTAGCTGCTGCCTTGGCGGGAACTAATGGGGATCCATAATAAACCCCAGGAAGAGTAGCTGCTGCCTTGGCAGGAACTAATGGGGATCCGTAATAAACCCCAGGAAGAGTAGCTGCTGCCTTGGCAGGAACTAATGGGGATCCGTAATAAACCCCAGGAAGAGTAGCTGCTGCCTTGGCAGGAACTAATGGGGATCCATAATAAACCCCAGGAAGAGTAGCTGCTGCCTTGGCAGGAACTAATGGGGATCCGTAATAAACCCCAGGAAGAGTAGCTGCTGCCTTGGCAGGAACTAATGGGGATCCATAATAAACCCCAGGAAGAGTAGCTGCTGCCTTGGCAGGAACTAATGGGGATCCGTAATAAACCCCAGGAAGAGTAGCTGCTGTCTTGGCAGGAACTAATGGGGATCCATAATAAACCCCAGGAAGAGTAGCTGCTGCCTTGGCAGAAACTAATGGGGATCCATAATAAACCCCAGGAAGAGTAGCTGCTGCCTTGGCAGGAACTAATGGGGATCCATAATAAACCCCAGGAAGAGTAGCTGCTGCCTTGGCAGGAACTAATGGGGATCCATAATAAACCCCAGGAAGAGTAGCTGCTGTCTTGGCAGGAACTAATGGGGATCCATAATAAACCCCAGGAAGAGTAGCTGCTGCCTTGGCAGGAACTAATGGGGATCCGTAATAAACCCCAGGAAGAGTAGCTGCTGTCTTGGCAGGAACTAATGGGGATCCATAATAAACCCCAGGAAGAGTAGCTGCTGCCTTGGCAGGAACTAATGGGGATCCATAATAAAGAGTAGTCCATAATAAATACAAGTATAAATACTAATCACAAACGTAGCTAGCTAAAACAACTGGTAGCAGTGATGGTGTAAGCTTAGATAAACATGTTGTTTGTGCAATGGTATCTTCTAAATCAGAAAGGAATAGGCGAAGAATGAATATGTTAGCTAGCTGCTCGTCGAACATCTCATTCCAAAATCATGGGCATGAATATGGAGTTGGTCCTTTGCTGCTAAAACAGCCTCTAATCTTCTGGGAAGCCTTTCCACTAGATGTTGGAACATTGCTGCGGGGACTTGCTTCCATTCAGCCACAAGAGCATTAGTGAGGTCAGGCACTGATGTTAGGTGATTAGACCTGGTTCACAGTTGGTGTTCCAATTCATCCCAAAGGTGTTCAATGGGGTTGAGGTCAGGGCTCTGTGCAGGCCAGTCAAGCTCTTCCACACCGATCTCAACAAACCATTTCGGTATGGACCTCGCTTTGTGCACGGGGGCATTGTCATTGTCATTGTCAACAGGAGAGACCTTCCCCAAACTGTTGCCAGTTGGAAGCACAGAATCGTCTAGAATGTCATTGTACACTGTTACGTTAAGATTTCCCTTCACTGGAACTAAGGGGCCTAGCCCAAACCATGAAAAACAGCCCCAGACTATTATTGCTCCTTCACCAAACTTTACAGTTGGCAATATGCATACGGGCAGGTAGCATTCTCCTGGCATCTTCCAAACCCAGATTCATCCTGTCGGACTGCCAGATGGTGAAGCGTGATTCATCACTCCAGAGAACACGTTTCCACTGCTACAATTGCAGCGAGCTTTACACCACTCCAGCCGACGCTTGGCATTGCACATGGTAATCATAGGCTTATGTGCAGCTGCTCGGCCATGGAAACACATTTCATAAAGCTCCTGACGAACAGTTCTTGTGCTGACTTTGCTTCCAGAGGCGGTTTGGAACTCGCCAGTGAGCGTTGCAACTGAGGACAGACGATTTTTACATGCTACGCGCTTCAGCACTCGGCGGTCCCGTTCTGTGAGCTTGTGTGGCCTACCACTTCTCGGCTGAGCCGTTGATTGCTCCTAGACATTTCCACTTCACAATAACAGCACTTACAGTTGACTGGGGCAGCTCTAGCAGGGGCAGAAATGTGACAATCCCACTTGCTGGAAAGGCGGCATCCTATGACGGTGTCACGTTAAAAGTTACTGAGCTCTTCAGTAAGGCCATTCTACTGACAATGTTTGTCTATGGAGATTGCATGGCTGTGTGCTCGACTTGTACACCTGTCAGCAACGGGTGTGGCTGAAACAGCCGAAGCCACAAATTTGAAGGGGTCTTCACGTACTTTTGTATATATACTGTATAAGAGGAAAGAAAAGATGCAATGTAACATCTATTTAGGGTCACCTGGAAACACTGATCAACACTTTGGTTCCTACCTTGTCAATAATTCCTCCCTGGTTTATGTATTTGTTGTCATGTCAAACCCCAATGTATTCAAGACGCTGCCCACTATATTCCTATTATATAATTAGAATAATGTGGAAATTAAAATAATAGTAAAGGAAATGCAATTTTTTTATTTTTTTGACATTAGATTGAACAGTATAAAACAATCAGAATGGAGAAAGACCCATTGAAATCACTTAATGTGTTGCCACCCTGAGGTCATGAGCTACTCATAAAGCCTATTTAGAACTTGTATTATTCAAAAATGTAAAATACCATTGAATATGGTCATGCTGTCAAAAATATGAAAAATATTGTGAAAGATTTATTGGCCTCATCACCCAGTTCTGAAAGCTTATCTGACTGTACCTCTTTCTATGGGACAAGCGTACTGTGAAGCTGTATCTGACTGTACCTCTTTCTAGGGGACTAGCGTACTGTGAAGCTGTATCTGACTGTACCTCTTTCTAGGGGACAAGCGTACTGTGAAGCTGTATCTGAAGTCTAAGGAGACAGGGAAGAAGTTTGCCAGTGTGGACTTTGTCTTCTACAACTGCAGTGTGCACCAATCGTAAGTTCCGCTTTACCTAATTCTGTGTGTGTGTGTGTGTGTGTGTGTGTGTGTGTGTGTGTGTGTGTGTGTGTGTGTGTGTGTGTGTGTGTGTGTGTGTGTGTGTGTGTGTGTGTGTGTGTGTGTGTGAGAGAGAAAGAGAGAGAGATAGAGAAAGAGAGAAAGATACCCTCTCCTCTCTGCTCTGCAGTGCTTGTTACTGCTGATGAGATCAGACTCTTAATGTCATTTTCTTAATAACTTGGAGCTCCTCTGATGTATTTGATAAAGTTTTACTACACTGAGTTATGTTCCTTTACATCTGAGATCTCTTTTCCTCCCTTCCTCCACACCACTCTCTCCACATTTTGGCTTGAGGCTGTCAGCCCCTGTATCTATCCCACCATCCCTAACTCTGCCTTTCACTGAACACATACAGTACCAGTCAAAAGTTTGGAAACACCTACTCATTCCTGGGTTTTTCTTTATTTTTGGCTATTTTCTACATTGTATAATAATACTGAAGACATCAAAACTATTAAATAACACATATAGAATCATGTAGTGACCAAAAAAGTGTTTAAACAAATCAAAATAGTTTTTATATTTGAGATTCTTCAAATTAGCCACCCTTTGCCTTGATGACAGCTTTGCATACTCTTGGTATTCTTTCAACCAGCTTCATGAGGTAGTCACCTGGAATGCATTTCAGTTAACAGGTGTGCTTTGTTAATAGTTAATTTGTGGAATTTCTTTCCTTCTTAATGCATTTGAGCCAGTCAGTTGTGTTATGACAAGGTAGGAGTGGTATACAGAAGATCGCCCTATTTGGTAACAGACCAAGTCCATATTATACAGCTCAAATAAGCAAAGAAAAAATATAGTCCATCATTACTTTAAAACATGAAGGTCAGTCAATACGGAACATTTCAAGGACTTTGAAGGTTTCTTCAAGCGCAGTCGCAAAAACCATTAAGCACTATGATGAAACTGGCTCTCATGAGGACCGCCACAGGAAAGGAAGACCCAGAGTTACCTCTGCTGCAGAGGATAAGTTCATTAGAGTTAAGTGCACCTCAGATTGCATCCCAAATAAATGCTTCAGAGTTCAAGTAACAGACACATCTCAACATCACCTGTTCAGAGGAGACTGTGTGAATCAGGCCTTCATGGTCGAATTCCTGCAAAGAAACAAGTACTAAAGGACAACAATAATAAGAAGAGACTTGCTTGGGCCAAGAAACACGAGCAATGGACATTAGACCAGTGGACATCCGTCCTTTGGTCTGATGAGTCCAACTGTGAGATTTTTGGTTCCAACTGCTTTGTCTTTGTGAGATGCAGAGTAGGTTAACGGATGATCTCTGCATGTGTGGTTCACACAGTGAAGCATGGAGGAGGATGTGTGATGGTGTCAGGGTGCTTTGCTGGTGACACTGTCAGTGATTTATTTAGAATTCAAGGTACACTTAACCAGCATGGCTACCACAGAATTTTGCAGAGATACGCCATCCCATCTGGTTTGCGCTTAGTGGGACTATCATTTGTTTTTCAACAGGACAATGACCCAACACACCTCCAATCTGTGTAAGGGCTATATGACCAAGAAGCAGAGTGATGGAGTGCTGCATCAGATGACCTGGCCTCCACAATCACCCGACCTCAACCCAATTGAGATGGTTTGGGATGAGTTGGACCGCAGAGTGAAGGAAAAGCAGCAAACAAATGCTCAGCATATGTGGGAACTCCTTCAAGACTGCTGGAAAAGCATTCCAGGTGAAAGTGGTTGATAGAATCCCAAGAGTGTGCAAAGCTGTCATCAAGACAAAAAGTGGTGCTTTGAAGAATCTAAAATCTAAAATATATTTTTATTTATTTAACACTGTTTTGGTAACTACATGATTCCATATGTGTTATTTCATAGTTTTGATGTCTTCACTATTATTCTACAATGTAATTTTTTTTTTTTTTTAAACCCTTGAATGAGTAGGTGTGTCCAAACTTTTGACTGGTTCTGAATATATGGTCCAAAGACCGCCATCTTCCCTCTCACCCATTTCCCACCCCATTACTATATATTTAATCTCTCCCTCTTCCTCTTCCTTACCCATTCTCTAGCTTTCTGTCTCATCCTCTTTCCCCTATGTCTCTTCTTCCTCTCCTCCCCTCTAACTCTCCTGTACCCCCTCATTCTCTCCCTCTCCTCCCCTCAAACTCTCCTCTACCCCCTCATTCTCTCCCTCTCCTCCCCTCTAACTCTCCTCTACCCCCTCATTCTCTCCCTCTCCTCCCATCTAACTCTCCTCTTCCCCCTCATTCTCTCCCTCTCCTCCCCTCTAACTCTCCTCTTCCCCCTCATTCTCTCCCTCTCCTCCCCTCTAACTCTCCTCTACCCCTCATTCTCTCCCTCTCCTCCCCTCTAACTCTCCTCTACCCCTAATTCTCCCCTCTCCCTTTCCTCCCCTCTAACGCTCCTCTAACCCCACTCATTCTCACCCTATCCTCCCCTATAACTCTCCTCTACCCCCTCATTCTCTCCCTCTCCTCCCCTCTAACTCTCCTCTACCCCTCATTCTCTCCCTCTCCTCCCCTCTAACTCTCCTCTACTCCTCATTCTTTCCCACTCCTCCCCTCTAACTCTCCTCTACCCCCTCATTCTCCCCCTCTCCTCGCCTCTACCCTCCATTCTCTCCCTCTCCTCCCCTCTAACTCTCCTCTACCACCCTCATTCTCTCCCTCTCCTTCCGTCTAACTCTCCTCTTCCCCCTCATTCTCCTCCCTCTCCTCCCCTCTAACTCTCCTCTACCCCTCATTCTCCTCCCTCTCCTCCCCTCTAACTCTCCTCTACCCTCATCTCTCTCCCTCTCCTCCCCTCTAACTCTCTCCTCTTCCCCTCATTCTCTCCCTCTCCCTCGCCTCTACCCTCCATTCTCTCCCTCTCCCTCCCCTCTAACTCTCCTCTACCCCCCTCATTCTCTCCCTCTCCTTCCCTCTAACTCTCCTCTTCCCCCTCATTCTCTCCCTCCTCCTCCCCCTCTAACTCTCCTCTACCCCTCATTCTCACCCCTATCCTCCCCTATAACTCTCCTCTACCCTCTCATTCTCTCCCTCTCCTCCCCTCTAACTCTCCTCTACCCCTCTGTCTCTCCCTCTCCTCCCCTCTGACTCTCCACTACTCCTCATTCTTTCCCACTCCTCCCCTCTAACTCTCCTCTACCCCCTCATTCTCCCCTCTCCTCGCCTCTACCCTCCATTCTCTCCCTCTCCTCCCCTCTAACTCTCCTCTACCCCCCTCATTCTCTCCCTCTCCTCCCCTCTAACTCTCCTCTACCCTTCATTCTCTCCCTCTCCTCCCATCTAACTCTCCTCCCATCTAACTCTCCTCTTCCCCCTCATTCTCTCCCTCTCCTCCCCTCTAACTCTCCTCTACCCCCTCATTCTCTCCCTCTCCTTCCCTCTAACTCTCCTCTTCCCCCTCATTCTCTCCCTCTCCTCCCCTCTAACTCTCCTCTACCCCTCATTCTCACCCTATCCTCCCCTATAACTCTCCTCTACCCTCTCATTCTCTCCCTCTCCTCCCCTCTAACTCTCCTCTACCCCTCTTTCTCTCCCTCTCCTCCCCTCTAACTCTCCTCTACCCTTCATTCTCTCCCTCTCCTCCCATCTAACTCTCCTCTTCCCCCTCATTCTCTCCCTCTCCTCCCCTCTAACTCTCATTCTCTCCCTCTCCTCCCCTCTAACTCTCCTCTACCCCTAATTCTTTCCCTCTCCTCCCCTCTAACTCTCCTCTACTCCTCATTCTCTCCCTCTCCTCCCCTCTAACTCTCCTCTACCCCCTCATTCTCCCCCTCTCCTCACCTCTACCCCCATTCTCTCCCTCTCCTCCCCTCTAACTCTCCTCTACCCCCTCATTCTCTCCCTCTCCTCCCCTCTAACTCTCCTCTTCCCCTCATTCTTTCCCTCTCCTCCCCTCTAACTCTCCTCTACTCCTCATTCTCTCCCTCTCCTCCCCTCTAACTCTCCTCTACCCCCTCATTCTCCCCCTCTCCTCACCTCTACCCCCCATTCTCTCCCTCTCCTCCCCTCTAACTCTCCTCTACCCCCTCATTCTCTCCCTCTCCTCCCCTCTAACTCTCCTCTACCCCTCATTCTCTCCCTCTCCTCCCCTCTAACTCTCCTCTACCCCCCATTCTCTCCCTCTCCTCCCCTCTAACTCTCCTCTTCCCCCCACATTCTCTCCCTCTCCTCCCCTCTAACTCTCCTCTACCCCTCATTCTCTCCCTCTCCTCCCTACCTCTCCCATTCCTTTCCTGCTCTTCCTTTCTCTCTTATTTCCTGTTGGTCCTCTCTCCTTCTGGTCCAGATGTTCCTCTCTGCTCTTATTTATCAAACTGATTTTTTTCCCTGGCCTCTGCTCTGTGAGCTGCATACATTAGCACAGCAATATTATACTAATTAGCTGCCCTGGCGCCCCATTACAGCTGGACATAATGGAGAGTGTATGTAAAGTGTTCACCTGGACCTCTTATCAAGGCCCGATTCAACGTCTTTGAACCTAGAGGATGTGTGATTATATATGGGCCTCTGTAATGTGTGGGTGTGCGCTGTCTACCATGTGTTTGTGTGTGTGTGTGTGTGTATGTGTATGTGTGTGCGTGCGCTCGTGCGTGTGTGCATGAGGACTGGTTAAGCTCTCTCACCATGCCTCTCTCATTGAATAAGCAGGCATAGTGAGGTCTTTGATGTGCTGTATGCAACACAGCCCATCAGGACATTACAGTACACTACAGTCTAGTTTTAACAACCCAGCCTTGTCAGCCACATAGAACCCACGTGATCCCCAGAACTACTCCCCTCCTGACCTCTGAACCCTGACCCCAGCGTGTGTAGACTGCCAGTGGGCCGGGTGTGCCAATGGGGCTGCTGTGCAATAAAAAGCTTTCCTCAGAGGTGATGGGCATGGTGGGCGGAGAGGGCACTCTACTTGGCAAGGCAAATTTTTCCGCCAGCTATTTACATACACAGTAACAATATTAGAGTTTTGCATTTAAAAGACTGCCGGAATAGTTTAATTTAGCGTGTGAGGGACTGAATGTATTTTTAATGAGAGGAGTGAGGAGGAAAAGAGGGGGAGGGGAGAAAACAAGTGAAGGAGAGATGGATTGTGCCCTTTGTGTTGGGGATAATGCATCCACAGAGCTAAAAGGTTAGCGCCTCAGCCAAACCACAGCACCTATTAGAATATAAAAAGAATGAGGAAATGCATGCAGGATTCACAGCCTTGAAAAGGCCCCACTCATGGAAGGCCGAGAGCCCTGAGACAGGCTCTCGTAGGCGGGCTGGGTGTTCACTTCATCTCCCTGCTGTCCGTGTTAAGGAAGCTTCTCTGAAAATCTCCTTCACCAACCTACCACTTACTTCACACTGGAAGAAATTAAGCTACACTACAGCTATCCTTTAGGAGAATATAGTTGAATTAACCAAAGTTAAAAAGTAGTTTGCTACATTCAAACTGCTTAATGAAAAATGATCAGATGTACATCTGAAATGTCAAATACAAATTGCAAGAACAGATCACTTTGGGGTCATTTGTTAACAGAATGTGTCATTTAGCCTATTAAACACAATAATGACGTTTCAAGGGAGAGTTAGGCAGGTCTGATGCTGAAAAGACAGGAAACGATTGCCCACTTCTGTCACGCCCTGACCTTAGTTATCTTTGTTTTCTTTCTCATTTTTGGTAGGTCAGGGTGTGACAAGGGTGGTTTAGTTTTTGTCTTGTCTATGTGACGTTGCCGGTCAGCACTCGTGTCTTATAGCGTCACGTTCATTTAGTTGTTTTGCTAGTTTGTTTAGTGTTCTTCGTGTAAATAAAGAAGAATGTATTCTTATCACGCTAGATTTGATTTTAGTTCAACTACCACCAAGCTACTGCAAAATGTAGTTAAATGACTAGTTGAACTACATGTAGTCCACTACTCCCCAACATGGCTGCCTGCTACTGGCCTGGTGCTTCTTGTACCACCTGTTGTAACAGGACAAGAACATTGGGTTTCAACATTCTGGTAACATTCTACCAATGTAAAGAATGGTTTGGATGGGAAGAAGAGGTCGTCTTCTGTGGTATCCACTCTCACTTCAATCATCCCAATTGTCTTTTCAATCTATCTATCACAGAACAACACACTGTAGGTGTTAGGTTGAAAACAACTAGAGATACACAGTGATACACCTGATAGATGTTCTGAGTTGTTAGGTTGGAGGTAGAGGGGAGAAGCTGAGTTTACTGTTGCCCAGGTTCAGGTGTGATATTTGCAGGCAGCAGAGGGTAAGTGATGGGGCTCTGGTCCTGGCAGTGTGCCACTTCACTTGGCAGTACTGAGTCTAATAGACGATATGTCTGAATCACTTGCTTACACCTCTCCTCTACCGTTTCTCTCTACCTTTCCTCCTGAAGCAGGCAGAACAAAGGAAACAGCCTCTGAGTGTTCATTCACCCAGCTCCTGAATAGGCACTATAGCAACAATAAAGCATGTTTGTGATTTCAGCAGAAACAAGCAAAGCTTTAATTAAACCCATTTCATTTGACTAGGCAAGTCAGTTAGGACCAAATTCTCATTTACAGTGACGGTCCACACAGACCAAACCCGGACGTCTCTACGCTAATTGTGCGCCGCCCTATGGGACTCCCAATCACAGCTGGTTGTGATACAACCTGGATTTGAACTAGGGTGTCTGTAGTGACGCCTCTAGTACCTTGGACAGCTGCGCCACTTGGGAGCCCGATAGGGTGGGGCACAATTGGCCCAGTGTCGTCCGGGTTTGGCCGTTATAGGCCTTCATTATAAATAAGAATTTGTTCTTAACTGACTAATAACATAAATACAAAAATCTGATCATTATATCAATGTATCTGTTTACTGATAGTGATATGAAGTATACTTTAACAGTGGGAAATGGTAGATCTACTGTAGGTCTACTGTATGCATACTTAAATAAATCTATTCTGTATTTGATTAAGTAATAATGTATGCTTTTGGGTGGTCTGCTTAGCAGACGGGAAGCATTGACTAGTTTGCAGTAGCAGCCCCAGAGCACGACAGAGGCTTTGATTTCCTGCTGTAGGACATACACATCTCCCAGTGTGGCGCTAATAATCAGCAGGGTTCAAAGGGCATTGCCCCCTTCTCTGTCTGCATCTGGCTGGGATCGATAGACCCAGATGTCTGGAGACTAGAAGGTAATACCCCTCAGAAGCAAACAAATAGCGGGCTGTTAGCGTAGCACAAATCCACCCTCTCTCTCTCTGTCTCTCTCTGTCTCGTACTCTCTCTCTCTCGCTCTCTCGCTCTCTGTCTCTCTCTCTCACTTCCTCCCCATAGTAACACACATACAGGAATCGATTATAGACTTTATCCCGTAGAGCTAGGATGGTAGTGGGTCCTGCTCATTATAGTAGTGTGGAGCTGTGCTACACATGCCTCATTCTGTCACTGGAATACATGAGTAAGAGGCACGTTAAAGGGCTTTGTAGAACTCATAAAGATTTTTGAGAAATCAATGTGTATATGTGGGGTGAAGCGGAGTGGATTCAAACTAATGCATGTATTTTATTTTATCCTCTATTTTACTCTCCTGTAGCTATAAAAACCTTGTTGAGGCTGCTGGTAATCTATGTTCATTTATGCTTTCTGAACTAAGGAAAAAAACAGGCTTATCTGGGCCTTGCAGCTTATTTGAATATAAGCCTTTGAACATGTTGAATAGGAAGGAGGAGTATATCGATCTAGACATTTTCCTCTCTGTGGTTATTTTACTCTCTGTGGTCATTTTCCTCTCTGTGGTTATTTTACTCTCTGTTGGAGACATGGCAACTGGAAGATGAAAACTTTGCTGTGTTCTGCTCTGTTCGGTTCTGCTCTGCTCTGTTCTGCTCACACCAATCTGTGGCTCACATAGCGTTTTGACCGAGCAGCCCTGCCACACTGTTAGCTCCAAGGGTCAATAGTAGAAATGAGTTCAGAACACAGAGACACACTGACACATTCTTCCTGAAGTAAGATAATTACTCTACTGAAGTGACTTGAAACGTTTTGAGGTAGATGACCTCAGGTGTTGAATCACCTTATACAGGCTGTTGGTTTACCCTAGTGTTTAGTGATGGAGGATGGAACAGACAGCCTCAGAGGCAGGGTCGGTTCTGAACATCTATTCTAAAGGCTGATTGATCCATTAACTGAGGTAAATGTTTCATTAGGCATCTCCCCGTGTCCTGGAAGGCTGTGTTGTATTCTAATGTTGCCTCTAAATGATTGTTAAATGACTTAATTGGACAAATCACTAGCAGAATTGATTTTGATGAGTTTGTGTACCCGTGTTAAGAGCCAACTCTGAAGTGTTTTTTTTTGTAGTGAACAATCGCGGCATCAACTTTTGATTCGAAAGAGACTGATCGTTCTCACAATTTTCTGTGAGAGTGAAATTAATATAATT
>NC_034197.2:19084054-19086554 GCF_002021735.2 Oncorhynchus kisutch
CTGCTCTGGAGGGTGAAATGTAGGCCTAGTGTACTTCCTTAGATTAAGATATTAGGCTTGCTTTGGTTAACACCAGTTAATACCGGTTGTCAAAGTCGATGATGTATTTGTGGCTCTATGTCTGATAAAGTATCTGTTCATGGTAAAAACCTGGAAAGGAAAAGCTACTACTCAGTCCTAATTTCTGTATTCATGCGTTTAGACAGGCATCCTCAGTGCCTCCTCTCTCTCTCCTCCACATCTGCCAAGCATAATTCCTTCCTTCCTTCGAATTTACAGTCTGTCTCATCTGGCTGTCAGGTGGGTTTTTCCTCCGCCCTCTCCCGTCTCTCTGGTGTTGTGAAAGCATTTTTGCTGTGAGTACACACAGGCACGCGCACACACACACACACACACGAATACACACACACACACGAATGCACACACACACGAATACACACACACACACGAATACACACACACACACGTGCGCACACACACACACACGTGCGCACACACACACACACACACACACACACACACACACACACACACACACACACACACACACACACACACACACACACACACTAGAGGGCATGCATCCAACAGGGTCATGGTAAGCTGCAGTAGCACTACAGTAAATAGACTGTAAACAAGCAAGGGAGGATGAGACCGGACCAGCACAAGCTCCAGCTCTCAGCCCTGCTGAAGTTTTGGCTTTCTCCATCCCCAGTGTCACTACTGAGAACAGCCCAGCCAACTCCACCACTACTGCAGCCAGCCTTACGGAATGGGACTGACATCTGTGGCTGTACCATTAACACTAGAAGTGCATTTTCGTTAGTTTGTATAGGCTGTAGGCTGTAGGCTGTATGTAAAAACGAAAACCAATAAAAAGCCCACAATTCAAGTGTTAAATCGATCACAAAGAAATCTCTTCTAATTTTGTTTAAGAAATAGTATGGTAATAAGAAAATGTATTTCAAAAGACAGAATAGCACATTTGAAATCTTATTTTGTTACCAGTATTTACTGCGTGCTTCGCCGTGCTTCGCCGTGCTTCGCCGTGTGGGGAACACCACACGGGAACACCAGATATTTTGAAATAGAGCCTCACCTGTTTTACAAACTGCTCTTTTTGATACTAAACAGAAATCATGTGCATGTGATTCTGTAGGAGGTTTCCAAAAAGTGACTTTTTGTCACTCTGTTTCCCTGCTTCAATTGATAATATTGTCACTCATCAGACTATTGTGAATTGAATCTTGTCCTCAGGCTAACTCTATTATTATATGTATGTGTTCAATTAGTTTCGATATAGTTTAGGTGTAGTTTTGATGGGCCGTCATCAGCTGGGCAGGCTGACTGGCGGTGGATTACTGGCGGTGAATTACTGGAGGTGAATTACTAATGGTGAATTACTGGCGGTGAATTACTGGCGGTGAATTACTAACGGTGAATTACTGGAGGTGAATTACTAATGGTGAATTACTGGCGGTGAATTACTGGCAGTGAATTACTGGAGGTGAATTACTGGCGGTGAATTACTGGAGGTGAATTACTGGCGGTGAATTACTGGCGGTGAATTACTGGCGGTGAATTACTGGAGGTGAATTACTGGCGGTGAATTACTGGCGGTGAATTACTGGAGGTGAATTACTGGTGGTGAATTACTGGCGGTGGATTACTGGCGGTGGATTACTGGCGGTGAATTACTGGCGGTGAATTACTGGCGGTGAAATACTGGAGGTGAATTACTGGAGGTGAATTACTGGTGGTGAATTACTGGCGGTGGATTACTGGCGGTGAATTACTGGCGGTGGATTACTGGCGGTGAATTACTGGCGGTGGATTACTGGCGGTGAATTACTGGCGGTGAATTACTCACGGTGAAATACTGGCGGTGAATTACTGGCGGTGAATGAGGGCCAGGGAGGAAAAATGACATGACCTCTTAACACTGCTTATAACACAAATTCTGTTTGTGATATTTCAGTTATTTCAACATACATGTGTTACAGATGTAGTATCTTAATTTGAGCCAGTTTGCTACAGCAGGAAAATAATCCTGCAGCAACAGGAAATGTGAATTATCATGTGGATTATGATGGTTCTATATCTGGTTCTCCCCGGCGCTGCCTCGCGCTCAGGGATCCAAGCCTGCCACTGATCTGCACCTACTTTAATTATTCAAAGTGTATTCAATCTTCATTTCCAGATGCCACAATGTCTGTCCTCCTAATGGAGGCTGGGGATGAATTTTACATCGAAGAGTTGAGATCCTGGTGACAGCTTCTTCATGTGGGGTTCGGTCCAATGACACCATCAGGGCCAGCTCCACTTTCTGTATTTTCTCTTGAATAATTCCTACTCATCTAATGCTGCTGTCCTAGTTCTCCCCTTCAGAGAAAGTACTGACTCTAGAACTCCCCTTGCAGCATCAGCATAATAAGAGATCAGTGATCATGTTTCATGTTTGGGGCAAAGCTAGTTCTTTTACAGTTTGTACAATATTATT
>NC_034197.2:19091554-19099054 GCF_002021735.2 Oncorhynchus kisutch
GCTGCTTTGCCCCTGTCCTCTCCAGTGCCCCCGTGTTGGGCAGAGAGGGGTCAGGGCCCAGAGAGGAGACAAGACAGCACTTGCTGCTCTTCCCACTGATCGTCTGGACTGGACTGGCTTTTTGGCCCAGACGCTGTTGGCGTCCGTACCCACGAACACAGCCCTGCCAAAACCTTTCAATGGCATTAACACTTGAATGGCTTAATTTTGTTTTGTCTCGCTAATCCGTTGGCATGGCAACAAACTATGTGGTCGCTAATCACTTTGCCACCCCCCCCTACAAAAATATGCCAGTTTCTCAGAGCAATTAAGCCCATTACATGGCTTTATACAATTATAAATACTGCATTCCTCTTGTCTTCGTCACATTTTGTATCAATCTGTGCTTAAATCCTCACACACTGTGCATCAAGACCACTTTCAAAATCGCTAACGCTTTATGGACATTATACCAGCATGCTATACTTACTTCTCCCGTCCAGTAAATCTCCAGTCCACCACTTTGACCTGCTTACAGAATAGAGGGCGAACCACTGTCTCTTTCCCTGTTCCCAGGAGTGTCCCCAGATCCTGCCATCCACCCAGATCTACATCCCCGTGGGGGTGATGAAGCCCATCACCCTGCTGGCTAAGAACCTGCCTCAGCCCCAGTCTGGACAGAGGAACTATGAGTGTATCTTCCACATCCAGGGAGCCACCTACAGCGTCACCGCCCTGCGCTTCAACAGCACCAGCATCCAGTGTCAGAGGACCTCGGTGAGTACCATACCTGTCCTGTCTTATTCTGCTGTCCTACCACCCCCGCAACCCAACCACCATCCTAGTCATACGGTGTAGTCGTACAGTGTAGTCATACGCAATGCATGCTAAAGGTTGCGTTTGTTTCTGTGTGTGTCTCTCTGTGTGTTCACTTTCTAATTTGTAAGCATGGGATAGTTTTTTCTCTGCCAGAGTGGTTCTGTCTTCTTGCTTTTATCTACTTTGGTTTCCCCCCACCTCTCTGCCCTGTTCTTTTCAAATCTCTTAGTCATTTAGTTGTAATAATAGCAGCAGCAGCCGTCCTTAGCCATTATCTGCCTTGCTCCCCTCTCCCCCGCTCTCTCTCTCTCTCTCTCTCTCTCTCTCTCTCTCTCTTTCTCTCTCTCTTTCTCTCTTCACTCACTCTCCTTTCCCTTTCTCTGTCTCTGTCCGTCTCTCTCTTCTCTCTCTCTGTCTCTGTCCGTCTCTCTCTCCATTTTTCTTTTTTTTTTCTCTCTCTCTCTCTCTCTCTCTCTCTCTCTCTCTCTCTCTCTCTCTCTTTCTCTCTTTCTCTCTTCGCTCACTCTCCTTTCTCTCTCTCTGTCTCTGTCCGTCTCTCTGTCTCTGTCCGTCTCTCTCTTCTCTCTCTCTGTCTCTGTCCTTCTCTCTCTTCTCTCTCTCTGTCTCTGTCCATCTCTCTCTCCATTTCTCATTTTTTTCCTCCCTCTCTCAGTCTCTCCTTCATTCAGCTGTAGGTTTGTCCAGCTAGCACGGCCTGGGAGGACAGTGCTGTAACCATACAGGCTCAATGAAACACAAGGCTGTGTAATCGCTTTAACGGACTGCCATCTGCAGTCATTAACGGGCAGAGTGGGCCTGTGCGTCTGACAGTGGTATGACACTCGTCTGCGCAGCTTTATCGATGGCCATTATAGAACTCTCCTGTCTCACTCGGGAAACTCTTGGCTCTTCTGAAGGGAAGCTAATTACGCAGCTAAGAGCACGAGGAGAGCTGTCTCACTAAACAGGCCTTTATCGACTGTTTGCTGTTGCAGCCATTTCAAATCAACAGCTTCTGCCCGCTCAGCCAGTGGCATGCCATTTCTCCATTCGATTTTAGCAGCAGACAGAACGGTATTGGTGTGAACCTTGAGCTAGGGCTGCCAAACAACTGGCTACACAGCAAGGGGCCAAGAAAACGTTGTCGCTGTGTAATGGTAACAAACAGCATGACAAGGTGTTATGGTTAGTATGCATCGCGCGGCAAATGTTTTTTAGACGTGTATTTGTGCTCCCTTTCAGCATGTAGGGCGAGGCTAGTCCAACTGTCTCCTCCTCTCTGGATTCTGCCTATGGGTCGTCAGTCAGTCAGGGTGCTGCCTGCTGGTGGAGGGAGGGAGACACACTGAAACATGTCACCGCTGCTGTTCAGCAAGCCAGACAAGCTGTCAATTTGAACAGGGAACGGCAATTTCAGCCGTGTTAATTTCTGTAGTGCAACCACGGCCGTTAAATGGGACCATTTATGAGTTACTTAACGTGCTGTGATTTTAGCATGAGTGGAGCATGTCTCTGCAGAGCTTATTATGACATGGTCCCAGGGCTCGCACAGTGAAAAAGCTGAAATTCACTACCTTCACTCATCTGCTTGCTCTGCCTTAATATTTAGTCTCACATTGAAGTGTTTTCCTTTCAGGAAGACCAGGGCTGCAAGTAGAACACATAACCATGTGACACAAGCAGCTGCATTCATGCGTTTTCTTGACAAATGTCAATAAACCAATAAGGTCTGCCAAGCAAAGACCTGATGCAAAATACATGTAGAAATGTTTTGCTCAGTGAAATGAACATCCAACCAGTGTGCAGTTGTGACAGTGTGTGACAGCAACTATGTGAGCTTATTACAGTATTATAGGCACTATGTCCTGGGATTTCCTGGGATCTTCTACGCAGAAGAACCTTACCTTCTAACGAATATTGTGTGGCTTGTGAGCATCAGAGTCTCAGCTTCTCATAGGTGGGCGATAATAGTTTGTAACTCAAACCGTTTGGTCTTTATAGGCGTTTTTGGGGGAAGAACCGTTTTCGGGATCTGCCCTTGTCTCAGAAACACCGCTCCAGCTCATCCCCCGTTTATCACACAGACTAATGGTTGATATCAGTGGATGCAGAAGAACATCTCAAACACAATGTTTGAAAGGGGTTAGAAGTCCAAAACGTGGCAGTGTTACCGTGGGATTCAAGAGAGGAAAATTATAAATGATAAATGATCAGATGGTCATGTACAGGTAGAGATACTGGTGTGCAAAAGAGCAGAAAAGTAAATAAATAAAAGTATGGGGACGAGGTAGGTAAATTGGGTGGGCTATTTACCGATGGACTATGTATAGCTGCAGCGATCGGTTAGCTGCTCGGATAGCAGACGTTTAAAGTTGGTGAAGGAGATAAAAGTCTCCAACTTCAGCGATTTTTGCAATTCGTTCCAGTCACAGGCAGCAGAGAACTGGAAGGAAAGGCGGCCAAATGAGGTGTTGGCTTTAAGGATGATCAGTGAGATACACCTGCTGGAGCGCGTGCTACGGGTGGGTGTTGCCATCGTGACCAGTGAACTGAGATAAGGCGGAGATTTACCTAGCATGGACTTGTAGATGACATGGAGCCAGTGGGGGGAGAGAGAGAGGGAGAGGGAGAGAGGAAAACACTAAACAAACAACAACACAAATAATTATCTATCCAAAATGGAGATGTATGGGTAAACCACTTCTCCAATCTTTTTGGCTCTATAACAAAGAATAAAGAGCAAAAACATATACATGATCAAATACAGATCTTAGAATCAACTATTAAAGACTACCAGAACCCACTGGATTCTCCAATTACATTGAATGAGTTACAGGACAAAATAAAAACCCTCCAACCCAAAAAGGCCTGTGGTGTTGATGGTATCCTCAATGAAATGATCAAATATACAGACAACAAATTCCAATTGGCTATACTAAAACTCTTTAACATCATCCTTAGCTCTGGCATCTTCCCCAATATTTGGAACCAAGGACTGATCACCCCAGTCCACAAAAGTGGAGACAAATTTTACCCCAATAACTACCGTTGAATATGCGTCAACAGTAACTTTGGGAAAATCCTCTGCATTGTCATTAACAGCAGACTCGTACATTTCCTCAATGAAAACAATGTACTGAGCAAATGTCAAATATGGTTTTTACAACAGACCATGTATTCACCCTGCACACCCTAAATGACAACCAAACAAACCAAAACAAAGGCATAGTCTTCTCATGCTTTGTTGATTTCAAAAAAAGCCTTCGACTCAATTTGGCATGAGCGTCTGCTATACAAACTGATGGAAAGTGGTGTTGGGGGTAAAACATACGACATTATAAAATCTATGTACACAAACAGCAAGTGTATGGTTAAAATTGGCAACAAACACAAACATTTCTTCACACAGGGTCGTGGGGTGAGACAGGGATGCAGCTTAAGCCCCACCCTCTTCAACATATATATCAACGAATTGGCGCGGGCACTAGAAAAGTCTGCAGCACCTGGCCTCACCCTACTAGAATCCGAAGTCAAATGTCTGCTGTTTGCCGATGGTCTGGTGCTTCTGTCACCAACCAAGGAGGGCCTACAGCAGCACCTAGATCTTCTGCACAGATTCTGTCAGACCTGGGCCCTGACAGTAAATCTCAGTAAGACCAAAATAATGGTGTTCCAAAAAAGGTCCAGTCACCAGGACCACAAATACAAATTCCATCTAGACACTGTTGCCTTAGAGCACACAAAAAACGATACATACCTTGGCCTAAACATCAGCGCCAGAGGTAACTTCCACAAAGCTGTGAACAATCTGAGAGACAAGGCATGAAGGGCATTCTATGCCATCAAAAGGAACATACATTTCAACATACCAATTAGGATCTGGCTAAAAACACTTGAATCAGTCATAGAGCCCATTGCCCTTTATGGTTGTGAGGTCTGGGGTCCGCTCACCAACCAAGACTTCACAAAATGGGACAAACACCAAATTGAGACTCTGCACGCAGAATTCTGCAAAAATATCCTCAGTGTACAACGTAGAACACCAAATAATGCATGCAGAGCAGAATTAGGCCGATACCCACTAATTATCAAAATCCAGAAAAGAGCCATTAAATTCTATAACCACCTAAAAGGAAGCGATTCCCAAACCTTCCATAACAAAGCCATCACCTACAGAGAGATGAACCTGGATGAACCCCTAAGCAAGCTGGTCCTGGGGCTCTGTTCACAAACACAAACACACCCTACAGAGCCCCAGGACAGCAGCACAATTAGACCCAACCAAATCTTGAGAAAACAAAAAGATAATTACTTGACACATTGGAAAGAATTAACAAAAAAACAGAGCAAACTAGAATGCTACTTGGCCCTAAACAGAGAGTACACAGCGGCAGAATACCTGACCACTGTGACTGACCCAAAATTAAGGAAAGCTTTGACTATGTACAGACTCAGTGAGCATAGCCTTGCTATTGAGAGAGGCCGCCGTAGGCAGACATGGCTCTCAAGAGAAGATAGGCTATGTGCTCACTGCCCACAAAATAAGGTGGAAACTGAGCTGCACTTCCTAAACCTCCTGCCAAATGTACGACCATATTAGAGACACATATTTCCCTCAGATTACACAGATCCACAAAGAATTTGAAAACAAACCCAATTTTGATAAACTCCCATATCTACTGGGTGAAATTCCACAGTGTGCAATCACAGCAGCAAGATTTGTGACCTGTTGCCACAAGAAAAGGGCAACCAGTGAAGAACAAACAGCATTGTAAATACAACCCATATTTATGCTTATTTATTTTCCCTTGTGTACTTTAACCATTTGTACATTGTTACAACACTGTAAATATACATAAATGACCTTTGTAATGTCGTTATTGTTTTGAAACTTCTGTATGTGTAATGTTTACTGTTCATTTTTATTGTTTATTTCACTTTTGTATATTATCTACCTCACTTGCTTTGGCAATGTTAACACATGTTTCCCATGTTAATAAAGCCCCTTGAATTGAATTGAAAATTAGTTTCAAATTGAGCAGCAGCTGCTGAAAAAATGAGCTCCTACAAATATTGAAATTGACATGGTTTTTAGAGTGAAGTACATCGGAAAAAGGCAAAAGAAAACTGCAAGACTGAATAGGAGACAAAACAAGCAACAAACGAAGAAGATAAATAAAGTAACTATTTGTCATGAAATTGTACAGTTATCTTAGCTAGCTGAATTGTTTACCAGTTGCTAAGCAGTTGCTAGGGACTCTCCTGGAAGAAGCTAGCTAGCTAACAAATAATATCTAGTTAACAGTAGAAAAGAAAGACAAAATAAGGACAAAGTGAAACAGTCCTCTAAAAACACAAGAGACAATAATACAAGAAACAAGGCTTTTATTGCAACATTGTAGCCAACATCACCAGTGTTGCTATGGACATGGTTTACCCACCAGACATCCAGACAGAGAAAGCTAAGAAAGGTTTCAAAGGTTTGTTGATGGGACAGAACCATGAATGGCTGTTTGCAGATCTTACCAGTTGCAAAACAAGAGTGCATTTAATATTTAACACCAAACGAGGGCACATATGGAAAAGGGTTATTTGCAACCATTTCCCTTTTCTCAAAAAATAGAGGCATCAGTCAAGGATGTCAGATCAGCATTTTTGAAGAAGCTGACCAGAGCAACACGTATCAAACAGTAAACTTATATAATGGAACTGTATTGATACAAGGCAATGATTCAAGCCTCCAGGCTTTTGAGAATAGGTTTGCTACTCTAAAAGCAGAAGCCGAACTCATCTCAGAAACAGAGAAAAAAGAAAAGGAGGGAGATGGAGAAAAGCAGGCCCCAACGGTCTCTGTGACCCAACAGGAAGACCTCAGTGTCCCTCTACCTACTTCTCCTGCAGCAGACAGAGCCAAGGACATGTCTACAACACTAAGAACACCTGCTATGCAACGTTTCCACAACACCACTCTAGTCGAAGCAGAAGTCATAGAACTCAGAGAGAACAAACTTCAAGAGGAGGACACTGTCCAGAAACTAAAATAAGAGATGAAACCGTTCCGGGAGGAGAGCAGAGCATCTATTGCTAAATTAGAAACCAGAATGGACAAACTGAGTTAGACAAATGATGACCTCAGAAATCATCTGAGCACAACAAGAACAAAGAGAGAGGTACATTGACACGCTCAACCAGCAGCTAGTCATTATGTCCTCTGCATCTAGAGAACATGTCCACCAGCTTGGCATAACACAAGCAGAACCTGAGACCATCATGGCCTCCACCACACAGCCTGATGACACTGCACCAGCCTACCAGTCTGCTCCAGCCAAGATCAGCCAACCAGCCTCCCAGTCTGCTCTAGCCCAGGTCAATCTACCAGTCACCCAGTCTGCTCCAGCCCAGGTCAGCCACCGAGCCTCCCAGTCTGCTCCAGCCCAGGTCAATCTACCAGTCACCCAGTCTGCTCCAGCCCAGGTCAAGCTACCAGCCTCTCAGTCTGCTCCAGCCCAGGTCAGCCAACCAGCCTCCCAGTCTGCTCCAGCCCAGCCCAGGTCAGCCAACCAGCCTCCCAGTCTGCTCCAGCCCAGGTCAACCAACCAGCCTCCCAGTCCGCTCCAGCCCAGGTCAGCCAACCAGCCTCCCAGTCTGCTCCACCAAGACAATCACCCACAACTGCAATCCTAATTGATTCAAAAGGGAAGT
>NC_034197.2:19104054-19106554 GCF_002021735.2 Oncorhynchus kisutch
ACCAAGTACAGGCTGAGTGACCACCGATTGGCAATAGAAACCGGCAGACATAAAAAGACATGGCTACCCAAAGAGGAGCGTGTATGTGGTCACTGCATGGCAGGGGAGGTAAAGACAGAGATGCACTTTCTCCTTTACTGTGATAAATATTCCTCACCAAGAGATTCAGTATTCACAGAAATGACTACATTTATTCCAAATTGTAACTTATTAAACCCAGAGGAAAATCTAAAACTACTCATGGGCGAAGGAGCAATGGCTCCTCTTGCAGCCAAATATGTATTTTCCTGCCACAGCCTGAGGGACACTGAATAATAACATCTGCATAGTAAATAGTAACTTACTTATTATTACTATTATTGTTATTACTAATATTGTTATTGTCTATTATTATTGTTGTTTATCATTCCAAATAGTAGTGGTATGGGTAGTAGTGTGATGGTAATGAGAGCAGTGTAATGATGGTGGTAGTAGTAGTAGTAGTAGTAGTAATAATGATGAAGGTAGTAGTAGTAGTAGTAATAATGATGATGGTAGTAGTAGTAATAATGATGATGGTAGTTGTAGTAGTAGTAATAATGATGATGGTAGTTGCAGTAGTAGTAGTGGTATGGGTAGTAGGGTGATGGTAATGAGAGCAGTGTAATGATGGTGGTAGTAGTAGTAGTAATAATGATGAAGGTAGTAGTAGTAGTAATAATAATGATGATGGTAGTAGTAGTATAATGATGATGGTAGTTGTAGTAGTAGTAATAATGATGATGGTAGTTGTAGTAGTATTAGTGGTGTGGGTAGTAGGGTGATGGTAATGAGAGCAGTGTAATGATGGTGGTAGTAGTAGTAGTAATAATGATGATGGTAGTAGTAGTAGTAGTAGTAGTAATAATGATGATGGTAGTAGTAGTAGTAGTAGTAGTAGTAGTAGTAATAATGATGATGGTAGTTGTAGTTGTAGTAGTAGTAATAATGATGATGGTAGTAGTAGTAGTAGTAGTAATAATGATGATGGTAGTAGTAGTAATATTGATGATGGTAGTAGTAGTAGTAGTAGTAATAATGATGATGGTAGTTGTAGTAGTAGTAGTAGTAATAATAATGATAGTAGTAGTAGTAGTAGTAGTAGTAGTAGTAGTAGTAGTAGTAATAATAATGATGATGGTAGTTGTAGTAGTAGTAGTAGTAATAATGATGATGGTAGTTGTAGTAGTAGTAGTAGTAGTAGTAATAATGATGGTGCTAGTTGTAGTTGTAGTAGTAATAATGATCATTGGTAGTTGTAGTAGTAGTAGTGGTATGGTAGTAGTGTGATGGTAATGAGAGCAGTGTAATGATGGTGGTAGTAGTAGTAGTAGTAGTAGTAATAATGATGATGGTAGTTGTAGTAATAGTAGTAATAATGATGGTGGTGGTAGTAGTAGTAGTAGTAATAATGATGATGGTAGTAGTAGTAGTAGTAGTAATAATGATGATGGTAGTAGTAGTAGTAGTAGTAATAATGATGATGGTAGTTGTAGTAGTAGTAGTAGTAATAATGATGATGGTAGTTTGTAGTAGTAGTAATAATGAGGGGTGGTAGTAGTAGTAGTAGTAATAATGATGGTGGTGGTGGTAGTAGTAGTAGTAGTAATGATGATGGTAGTAGTAGTAGTAGTAGTAATAATGATGATGGTAGTAGTAGTAGTAATAATGATGATGGTAGTTGTAGTAGTAGTAATAATGAGGGTGGTAGTAGTAGTAGTAGTAATAATGATGGTGGTGGTAGTAGTAGTAGTAGTAATGATGATGGGTAGTTAGTAGTAGTAGTAATAATGATGATGGTAGTCGTAGTAAGTAGTAGTGGTAGTAATAATGATGATGGTAGTTGTAGTAGTAGTAAGTAGTAGTAGTAATAATGATGATGGTAGTTGTAGTAGTAGTAGTAGTAGTAGTAGTAATAATGATGATGGTAAGTTTGTAGTAGTAGTAGTAGTAGTAGTAAATAACTGATGATGGTAGTTGTAGTAGTAGTAATAATGATGATGGTAGTCCGTAGTAGTAGTAGTGGTAGTAGTAATAATGATGATGGGTAGTTGTAGAGTAGTAATAATGATGGTGGTGGTAGTAGTAAGTAGTAATAATGATGGTGGTGGTAGTAGTAGTAGTAATAATGATGGTGGTGGTAGTAGTAGTAGTAATAATGATGATTGGTAGTTGTAGTAGTAGTAGTGGTAGTAGTAATAATGATGATCGTAGTTGTAGTAGTAGTAATAATGATGGTGGTGGTAGTAGTAGTAGTAATAATGATGATGGTAGTTGTAGTAGTAGTAGTAATAATGATGATGGTAGTTGTAGTAGTAGTAGTGGTAGTAGTAATAATGATGATGGTAGTTGTAGTAGTAGTAGTGGTAGTAGTAATAATGATGATCGTAGTTGTAGTAGTAGTAGTGGTATGAGAGAGAGAGACAGAGAGAGAGAGAGAGAGACAGAGAGAGAGACAGAGAGAGAGACAGAGAGAGAGACA